>NC_057804.1:41314125-41584555 GCF_018294505.1 Triticum aestivum
CGCTGCGCACCGCCCCGCCCGCCGCCGCCACTTCCAGCCAGCCCCGCGCCGCACCGCCCTCCGCCGCCACCACGCCCCTCGTCGTGTGCCCCCGCCACGCTAGCAAAGGACCTCGAGGCCTGCTGCCCCGCCTAGCGTACCCACCTCGCTCGAGGTTGGGCGAGCGCAGAAGCAGAGTTCGGGACGACGGATCGGAATTCATTGACTGGTTCTCTCTTTCCTTCCTCTCCCTTGGATTCGTGGAGGTGGTGGATCAATCTTTCCTTCATGGCGGCGGCGCAGCGAGCTCCGTGAGATCAGGTGGGCTTGCTTCTGGTAATCTCAGTTTTGTTAGTAGCAAGTGGTCAATTTAGTGTTCATTGGCAACAAAAAGAAGTGAATAATAGCATGCCATAACTTAGTGGTGCTTCCTGGTCCTGGATAGATGATGTATTGTACTTCTGCATAAGCTAGGAAATCTACAAATTGATTATCTGCGGACTATTTGTTCATGCTTCTCGAAGATCTGAACATATACCATCTTTGTTGATCGATTTTATTACTAACTAGCAGATTCCTCCTGGTGTTTGGGACGTTTTCGGCAGGCTTGATTTACTAGCTACGTCCAAGCAGGGCACTGGATTGATTTCACCAATCAAAGCTAGCTGACCTACTAGCTACATCCCAAGCAGGCCAATACAATATGTTGATCGATTTGGTTGTTCCGGCTAACACATCTGGAGGTCAGGAGGTGTGACATTCACACTAGATCATACCCGGAGTTCTACAATTAGGTATGATTACAACTGGGAAGCTACCCTTCCTGGATAACTATTTTAGTATCTGTTTTTATTTACTAATGAAGAGAACCAAATAAATTGGCTACTGCCATGTTCCTCCCTTAAAAAAAAGTTTCTGGTAGATGTGCTTCGCAATAATAGTGGTAATACCTAAAGGAGTTCTTGCTGCAAGTTAGCGCATTTATATATTCTTAGGTACCACGTACCTGCATTACTGGTTTGCGTTAAGGATTTTGCTACTATCGCCAAGGTATCTACAGAATTACAAATATGATGCAACATGATTTTGCTAATGTCGGTTACAAATATGATGCAACATAATTTTGCTAATGTCGGTTACAAATATGATGCAACATATTTTACTTAGGCTTAAGTATATGAGCAAATAGTTGGAGAGCTACGAAGTAAAGAAATATCACACTCTACAATTCTTGTCTAACTGAACCAAGTTCAGTTTTGAGTGTAGAGAAATGTAATAGAGCAACCATTTCAAAGTTGCATCTAATTTAAGAAAGTGATGAGATGAATGTAGGGCATGCTTATCGAATGTAAATGGACACAATATTCATCCCTTACAACGGGAGTATAGAAGCCTAGACCTTACTGATTCAATGATATGGTACGTGCAATAGAGGAACTTGATGCAACAGACTACACTCCATTTACAAACCTTTTGATGCAGCATTAGAAATTGTGCCATATGTAATGGAAATGCATTTCTTCCGTTTTGGAAGTTATATTACGAATTTTAGTATGTCTTATAGTTTGTCAATAACCAATGTGTCGTGACAATACAAAAATGATCTTGCATATGAAAACACTAACAGGGTACCGGCTATAGATCAATACTTACCATGAATTTCTCCAATCCATACCTCTTTTAGATAGTAGCACAAAAGATGGGAGATGCTACAACACAAGTACATGATGATGGTTGATCTGATATCTCAACGAGGTAATATGGCAGGTCCGGAAAATTTGCGACCCTTAAACATGTCAGTGCATTGTCACGAACCTTCCTTGAAGATAGAAATATGCCAATGACCTTTATCCGATCCCTGAGTTTCAGAGGTAATGGATGAAACAATTGTAGAGTTTGTTTTTCAAATAAAGAACGAAGGGCTAGATTGTCCTGAAAAAGTGATGGCCGCCAAACCTCACAAAAATCAATCGGCCATTAGTTTAGTGGACTATTTTTCAGTCTAATTAGTGGAGACATAGAGAGTGGCAAAAATGTTTAAAAAAAACTAATATAAAAATATGAAATATTTAGTTATTCTCTATATCTGAGAAAGCAATAAAGAACTTTGTGTTAGGTAGTGCACTGCAGGAGTGTGTACCGCGACTATTACTGCACCACCAAGGAAGGCTTGATCTATCCCACAGGTCCACCTTCTTTGTCTTTCCGTTCTTTGAACTGGATCAGCTTTGATCATTGATGGAAAATCATTATCATCTGTAAAGCAACATTTCATTTTATGATTTTTAGCAGAGGCTACATAGGCCTCCTACACGAAGCCTGCAATTTGAGGCAGTTCTTTCTGCTCCACCTCATGCCCGTGCATTGTTGGTACGCGTATCTGAGCTCGTGTGTGCGCGTGTCTCTGCAACCGCAAAACTAGATACCGAAATCAAGGGATTTGATTGGTAAGTGATGGAAAAAAGGAGAGGAATAGCAGCAGGCAATAGAAGGATTTTTGAAGAGATACTTTTTTCTCTGTAGAATTTGTAACTGTGACCCGATAGTTAATAACTGAAGCCTTGTGTGTGTCTTCTTCTTAAGTTTTGCACAAGCAGCAGCACTAAAATTTACCATGTTCTATTTTCATTACCCCGCGCTGAAGTGTATATGTATGCTGACCAATGACCATAAACTATACATGATTGGGCAAAGAATCACTCCGGTGCCCCGGAGATAGATGAAGCTTTAACGAAGGGAGAAGATGCTGGGGCTTCCCTTGGTTAGCAGCAATAACCATATCATTTTTGTGTTTATCAGCATAAGCTAATATCTGGAAGCAGGGCTTCTTTACTCTGTAGTCCTGCAATTTTTCATGTTCATGGTGTCACTTTCCCAGTACTCTTCTGTAGCAGTGTTTTGTGCTAAAAAGTGAAAATTTCAACGTTTTGCAGTCACTACCAACAAGTAATAGCACTGACTATTATTTTAAATAGAATATGAAATCGAGCTTTCAGCTGCATCTTTTAGCATCCTAGCACTCTCATCAACTTCAGATTTACCACTGGTGTCACTTTTCTCAAGAAATCTGGAAAGAAGCAAGGATTGTCAAGTAAGATAAGTCTGCTTACAAAACTTTGCCTACTGGAAAGTAGATAAGAGACTCATGAAGTAAGAAGACATGCCTACATATTATACATAGCAGGCTTCTGACTTCTCTGATTCTTCGAGCCTTGCGGTTGTGAAATATCTATGCTAGGTCGCCACCTTCATTTGATTAGGTACATTCAGATTCAGTTTGTTTATTACTTTGTGGATGCTTCTCTTCTCATTACAGTGCTGGGCAATTTGATGAGAAATTGTCTTCTCTTTGATGGTCCAGGTTCAGCGTTCACTGCTATGAAAGAAGAAGGCATAGATTTGCCTTGTGGAATTGCCAGTAGAATGGCAGTGAGAACGAGTAAATATCTATGATAGGCAATACATTATTTTGAAGCTACATGGAAAGCAAAAATAGAATCTTCTCTGTTGCAGTTGGGAACATGTCACATGACTACTGAGCTGGCATTATTTGCAAATTCTATTAGTTGACAATGTTGATGTGTATCTTTGACACCATTCAATTTGAACCACCAAATAATAGAAGTTGTTCGATTGGTAAAATATTTTTGGGTTTCTAAGTACATGCTTATTTATTTTGTATCCACTGTAACGCATGGTCTTCTATGCTTTTACAAAATTTCAACCACTAGAAAACCACTAAAATTTGTATGCCCGTTGCAACGCACGGGCCCTTGTGCTAGTGTATGTATATATACGAAACAAGGATATGGGTGCCAGGAGATTAGCAAATACTTTTTTAATATAATTAATATAATAAAGTGTGCCTTTTCTCAAAGAAAAATCGAATAAAGCATGCCAACAACAGGATGTTAGCTGTAATAAGTCATGGATCGATAACTGGACCCAAAATATGTGAACTTTGAAGTGACAATAATTTATTTTCTATTCTAGCAAGAAATAGTAATAAATCATGGTGCGCGCTCTAATTACAATTGTTGATATTCTAAACATTACCAGGAAGTAATATGGATGCAAATGCTTCAGTTTTATTCATGTATTCGTCATGAAAAACATAGTTATGAGAAAGACCACGTGAAAGCATCTGCAATGAACATTTATAAAAATTGCCCTATTCATTTAAAAATAAAAGGCGCGTAGGTAAACATGTTGTCAGTGTTTAAAATTTTTGACCTCTAATATATGCAAAAGTATATGGGGTAGACAGGTAAGAATAACAATGTCATATCGCCAACAAAATACCTTTTTACCATATGCAATTTTACATGTCGTTGGAAAGTGATGAATATAGACTGAGAAGAATATGTATTGCCGAATTTTGTGAAATTATATGTTAATATACTGATAATATTCCGATTGTCGAAGGAAAATACTATATATTTATCAGTGATTTACATTCAATATTAAAATTACAAATAACATATTCGTATAAAAATAGTGATTCAAAATTGTTGATTCGTTGATCCTATCAAAGTCTTAAATAGCTCCACTGACATGTACAATATCAAAATATAAAAAATCTAAGTATAACGTCTGGTATTAAAAGATGAAAGGTTACATAAAATATAAATCATGTACAAATCCCATCATTGATACGTCGATTGGTGGTCTTTTTAACAAAAGAAAATACGTCAACGGAGAGTCCAACATGCATAGATACACATTTTTGTTAGGAAAAACTACATGAACGTCTATCAGAAATAAACGTGTATGGACGGTGTTTTCTAGAGTACCTCTATGGGCAATCCAACATGCATACGTACACATTAGTCTTTTTTGGCAGGAAAGCAAACAAGAGGAACGCCGATTGGGAATAAACGCACATATGCAGCACATCATTTGACACGATCCAGGTTGATACCGATTGGATACATATAGGTTAGAAAAGAAAATTAGGGAAAACATGCGTACAAGCTGAGTCTAACTGGAGCACATTCAAAAGTAGATCACGCTCGCATTACAAAAGAACTTAGAGAAAGGTTTTCACCAGATACATAGTTGATTGTGCTTGATCAAGATTTTAAGCCGTTCAAAATAATAATGGAATGAACTAATTAACGCGCAAACCGTGCTACCATGCGACTCTCACAATATTACCCATACGTTAGACATGACAGTAGCATGCAGCACGACATCAGACATGCGTGGCCGGTCACACAGATGAAACAGCGCAACACCCGTCGTGCTGGAAGACACGAGAAGACACGTCCACGCATTATTAGTATTCCCGTTAATGACACTATAGATCTCTTATTAATTAGATAGAGAAAGAATACAACTTGATTTGGATGTGAACTAATAATAAACTAAGTGTCAAATATATTTCCTTTATATAAACTTAAGTTATAGGCCTTAAATATAAAATTTAACACGTAAAGTGAACATAAAATTAAAGTTAAAAATAAATCACAATCTGATTCCAATCTAGGTAGAATATAAGTTGATGCAGAGTACTTGACAAGAGAAACTTTACCGTTTCGAAAAAAACAAGAGAAACTTTAATACCATCTTTAAATTAATATACTGCAACAGGTACTTGGCCTCATATGGCGAGGCAACATAAACACTTCGGAGTGAGAGGACATTGTTACCAACATCTAGAGGCATGCGTGGAAGACCGACATATGTAATATTGTGTTATCTCAAAACACAATTGCAAGAGAGTTAGTGGTGACATAGATTTTTTTGACATAGATTGGGGACGAGGACATTAAGTTTAGACATTTAATTATTGATGAAACAGTTTCACATTGTAGGACATTAACCTCGGTACCATTAGTCATCTGTTGTCACATGCCAATAACATTAACAACAATAATACACTTACAAATTGTTCTAGCTGGATTTTCGTCATGTATCCTCAGGACACACATTCCAACTACAATCTTTTTTTTGTATTCAAATGGTATATAAATGATGACATGGCACATCAGTTTATATTTTGCCATGGGTAAAATAGTGACCAATGGAGAGTAGTAAAAGGGAGAAATATGAATATTAGTATAGAATTATGTGGCTTTGTATTGTAGGGTGTGACCTTTCTCATGGACGAATGTGTTTAAAAATAGAATAATTAGCAGAATTCCCAAGTCTTATCTTTTTTCGGAGGTGCGCGTTTTGTCTATTATCTTTCTACAAAATTTAAATGACATGTCAATTCAATGATGAGACAACAACAAAAAATTTAATAATATTTGGTCAAGTGGGAAATAACTGGTGGAGAAAGCAATACCAAATATAACTATAAATGAGAATATTTAATCAAAAAATCGCTAATTCATGTCAAGAATATAATAAATAGCTTCACTTTGCTTGAAAATATAGTCAATGAAAACCAAATGAGCGGCAAACGATCCCCAATGAGAGAATATTTAAGGAAATTTTCCACCATTCACCGATTACGTTCATTTAGAGCAGGAAGAGGTGTAGATAATTGTATTAATATATGAGATAATGTGGAACTATGTATATGGATATGCAGGTATATGACATTGTACAAATAAAAACTACAACCAAAATAACCACAAATGTATGCAAATTGTAGAAAAGTATGTTTTGAAGTTTAATAATGTTTCTGAACACATTGTAGCTGCATTCTATTAATTTAAACACTCACATGACGGAAAGAAGATAGGTAGAGAAACCCACCAAGAATTAAAAAAAGGAATTCTAGCCGCGCAAATGTGCGGGTCACCCTGCTAGTTCAATTCATTCAACAATTTACTCATAGGATATAAGCGAAGCACAAGAGTAAATGACAAACTACTCCAAAAAGGTATAAATGAAGATCAAATGAGTAATTAACTATGTGAGGACTCTCTCATTTAAAATTTTCAGATCTTAGGTATTTTATTCAAATAGGAAATAAAACAAAATAAAATGATATTTCAAGAATAGCACATATCATGTGAACAAGTAAAAATTTAGGCTCAACCAAAACTAACCGATAGTTGTTGAAGAAGAAAGGTGGGATGCCTACCAGGGCATCCCCAAGCTTAGATGCTTGATACTTCTTGAAATATTAATTTGGGATGCCTTGGGCATCTCCAAGCTTGTGCTCTTGTGTCTCCTTAATTCCTCTCATATCATGGTTTACTTAAATCTTAAAAACTACATCCACATAAAAGTCAACAAGAACTCGTGAGATAAGTTAGTATAAATCAATGCAAAACCTTATCATTTCTACTGTAACAAATTACTAAAATTATAATTTAACATTGCATACTAAATGTCTCTGCATGTTTAATACTTCTATCCTCAAATAGATTCATTAAACAAGCAAACATATGCAAACAATGTAAACATGACATCAATTTGTCTAAACAAAACAGTTTGTAAAGGATGAAGAAGGATACATACTTATTTAACTCCAAAAATTATGAAAATTTACCATACTATAGAAATTTTATCATAGCTTATTCTGTCAAAATTTCAACATTTGATCACATTCATACTTTTCTAGAGAATCCACGCAATAGCGTGCAACTTTCTGTTTTGAAACAACAACTCATAGACTTGCAAAATAAGCATGGCAAGGCTATACTTGAGACTTTTATTGAAATAAAAGATACAAAACATTATTCTAAATAACATCAAGCAAATCCAACTAAAGTAAATGACGCTCCAAGCAAGACACATATCATGTGACGAATAAAAATATAGCTCCAAGTGAGGTACCAATAATGTTGAAGTCGAAAGAGGAGATGCCTTCCGGGGCATCCCCAAGCTTAGTTGCTTGGGTGTTCCTTGAATATTACCTTGAGGTGCCTTGGTAATCCCCATCATTAGGGTCTTGCCTATCCTTATTCTTCTCAGATCGATATCTCACCCAAAACTTGAAAACTTCAATCACACAAAACTTAACGGAACTTCATGAGATGCGTTAGTATAATAAAACAAATCATTCACTTGGGTACTGTCAAGACAAGATTCATAATTTTTTCCATATAATTCATACAGTAACATAAAATTTCTACAATTTATATTGACCAATATAAGCCATAAAAACTATAAAACAAGCAAACTATGCATTGAAAATAGAATTTGTCAAAAACAGAACAGTCTGTAAAGAACTGAATAATGACTATACTTATGTAACTACAAAAATTCTAAAAAATTAGGTCAACGTGGGAAATTTGTATATCAATCATGTGTTAAAATTTCAGAATTTTAGCTCGTTTCAGTGACCTATGGTAATTCCAGAACTGGGCGCAAAAGTTCATGCTTTTGCACAGAATAGTGTCAACTATAATCCACACTATCCCGAAGGCTTTACTTGGCACTTTATTGAAACAAAAGCTATAAAACATGATTACTACAGTAGCTTAATCATGTGAACACACAAAAACAGTAGGTATAAGTGTTGGGTTGTCTCCCAACAAACGCTTTTCTTTAATGCATTTTTAGCTAGGCATGATGATTTTAACGATGCTCGCATAAAAGTAAAGAATTGAAACATAAAGAGAGCATCATGAATCACACTTCCTATGAATAGGGATTTTTTTGAGCAAACAATTCATGGGAACAAGAATCAACTAGCATAGGAAGGCAAAACAAGCATAACTTCAAGATTTTCAACACATAGAGAGGAAATTTGATATTATTGCAATACCTACAAGCATATGTTCCTCTCTCGTAGTAATTTTCAGTAGCATCATGAAATTCAACAATATAACTATCACATAAATCATTCTTTTCATGATCCACAAGCATATAAAATTTTATTAGTCTCCACATAAGCAATTTTCTTCTCATTCATAATAGTGGGAGCAAACTCAGCAAAATAACTATCATGCGATACTTTATTGGAATAATCCAATTGAAAATAAAAATTATGATGACAAGTTTCATGTTTATCATTATTCTTTATAACATACATATCATCACAGTAATCATCATACATAGCAACTTTTTATCATAGTCAATTGAAACCTCTTCCAAAATAGTGGATTCATCATTAAATACAGTCATGACCTCTCCAAATCCACTTTCATAATTATTAAAATAAGATTCAACACCCTCCAAAATAGTGGGATCATTATTACTAAGAGTTGACACTCTTCCAAACCCACTTTCATCATTGTAATCATCATAAATAGGAGGCATGCAATCATCATAATAGATATTCTCATCAAAACTTGGGGGACTAATAGTATCATCTTCATCAAACATAGCATCCCCAAGCTTATGCTTTGCATATCATTAGCATCATGTATATTCAAAGAATTCATACTAGCAACATTGAAGTCATGCTTATCATTCAAAGATTTTATGCCAAACATTTTTATTGAATTCTTCTTCTATCAATTGAGCACAATTTTCCGATCCATCATTTTCAACAAAGACATTATAAAGACGAATAATATGAGGCAACCTCAATTCCATCTTTTGTAGTTTTCTTTTATAAATCAAACTAGTGATAAAACAACAAACTAAAAGATTCAATTGCAAGATCTAAAGACATACCTTCAAGCACTCACCTCCCCGGTAACGACGCTAGAAAAGAGCTTGATGTCTACTATGCAACTTATTCTTGTAGACTCGTGTTGGGCCTCCAAGCGCAGAGTTTTGTAGGACAATAGCAATTTTCCCTCAAGTAGATGACCTAAGGTTTATCAATCCGTGGGACGCGTAGAATGAAGATGGTCTCTCTCAAACAGCCCTGCAATCAAATACGAGAAATCTTTTGTGTCCCCAACACGCCCAATACAATGGAAAATTGTATAGGTGCACTAGTTCGGCAAAGAGATGGTGATACAAGTGTAGTATGGATAGTAGATATAGGTTTTTGTAATCTAAAAATATAAAACAGAAAGGTACCAAGTGATAAACAGAGCACGAACGGTATTGCAATGCTTAGAAACAAGGCATAGGGTTCATACTTTCACTAGTGCAATCTATCAACAGTGCTAACATAGTTGAATCATATAAAAATCCCTCAACATGCGATAAAGAATCGCTCCAAAGTTCTTATCTAACGGAGAACATAGATGAAATTATTGTAGGGTACAAACCACCTCAAAGTTATCTTTTACGATCAATCTATTGAGCCATCCCTATAAGTGTCACAAACATCCTTAGAGTTTGTACTAAAATAACACCATATGATACGCATCAACCAACTCTAATGTCACCTAGATACTCCAATGTTACCACAAGTATCCGTGAGTTGATTATTTGATATGCATCACACAACTTCAGATTCATAATATTCAATCCAACACAAAGAACTTCAAAGAGTGCCCCAAGATTTCTATTGAAGAAAGTAGGACGAAAACATGCATCAACCCCTATGCATAGATTACCCCAATGTCACCTTGGGAATCCGCGGGTTGAGTGCCAAAACATATATCAAGTGAATCAATAGAACACCCCGTTGTCACCACGGGTATCCACATGCAATGCATACATCAAGTGTTTTCAAATCCAAAATATTGAATCCGATAATAATGAAACCTCAAAGGTAAAAACTCAATTCAACACAACAAGATAGAGAGGGAGAAACACCATATGATCCAACTATATTAACAAAGCTCGCGGTACATCAAGATTGTGCCAAACCAAGAACACGAGAGAGAGAGAGAGAGAGAGAGAGAGATCAAACACACAGCTACTAGTACATACCCTCGGCCTCGAGGGTGAACTACTCCCTCCTCATCATGCGGATCGTCGGGACGATGAAGATGTCCTCCGGTGATGATTTATCCCTCCAGCAGGGTGCCGGAATAGGGCTCCAAATGGTATTTCTTGGGTACAGAGGCTTGCGGCGGCGGAGTCAAAGTTCTAGGGTTATTTCTGATGGTTTCTCTATTTATAGGATTTTTCAGTGTTGGAATCACGTGAAGATGGGCTAAGATGGGCCCATGAGTCCAGGTTAGTTCCATTCAAATCATACCAAAACCATATAGAATTTTTGTAAACATGGCATGAATACTTCATAAATTATACATACGTTGGAGACGTATCACGGTTCCATAAGATTAGAGAGTTCTCTGTCCTCGCATATTCGATTATTCGGATCTGATGAGCTTATGTTGGTGTGTCCAACTTTTTTTGTTGGTTTGATTCTTTGTGGATTTAAAATCTTTCATCAATATCACGGTGAAGATATTGTGATCCGATAGACTTCACTTTTAGGGGATCGTCTCCGGCCCAAGTGCATTCATTGATCAAGGCTTCCCATCCTTTTGGATGGGTGACTCAAGACACTTTCAAAATCAGTATTGGCAATGTTCATGCGGATGAAAGAGTGACAACATCATTGCTCTAGTCCAATTGCAACCTCTTTACTGAAGTCTTTGGAGTATTTCTTCTCGCCGAGATTGATACCCTAAAGAAGGTGTTTTCAAGAGATTTCATTGTAATTCTTAGTCATAGGAGTTACTTTATATTTTCTTCAAATTTAGATCCAAATCAGTTTACATGTACTCCATGTTCAAGAATTCGTCTGACTAACCATTTAACCTGCAGATTAATCCCTACTCGTAGGGTCACCGGGTAGCCGATAAACTAATAAAACGTTCATTAATTTGGTCAAATGGCCGATTAACTTGTCGATTAACCTATTAATCCCCTACTTGCCAGCCAACCGAGTAGCCACTAGTTAACGATTTCCTCAACAATCTCTGTAATTTTTATGAGTATGATAAAATTATAGGGGTTTCTAAAACAAACACGCGAAAGCCCGAGGCAAAAGTTTCGGGCACATGTGATTTCTTTGGGGTTTCCACTTTCCTTTTTTATTTGGCTAGGTTTTATTTAAATTTTAAAATATTCATGAATGTGAAGAAAGCGAATTCTAGAAAACTTTCATGATTTACAAAATGATTGTGAATTAGATTAAACTTCATGAATTCAAAAATGTCCATCAACTTAAAAATTTATCATGAACTCAAAAATGTCTATAGATTAAAAAAATCATGTAGATATTAATTTAAAAAATAGTGAATTTGAAAGATCATCAAGAACTCGTAAAAATATCCTAGATTTCAAAAATGTTCATGAATTTTAAAAGCTTCAAGAATTCAAATTTTTTAGAATTAAGAAACGTTGGTGAACTAAAAAATGTTGATGGATTCAGAAAATACTCAAGAATTTACAAAAATGTCATGAATATAAAAAAATTCGCAAATTTGTTGGTGGATTTGACAAATGTTCAAGAATATACAGAAAAATCACAATGATGATCGTGAATTTGAAAAAAAGTTCAAAGATTCAAAAAATGTTTACAATTTTTTTTAAAAAAATAAAATTTAAAATCCATGTATTCATACAAAAGTTCATGAATTTCAAAAATTGATTGCAAATTTCCAAAAAATAGATGTAATAATTTGAAATGTTCATGAAGTTTTAAATTATTCAATATTTCAAAAAATGTGTGTACGAATTTGTTTAAGATGTTCAAACAAATGTTTAGAAAATTAAAATGGCATGAATTTTAAAAAGTTCATGAATTGAAAATGTTTAGTGATTCAACCAAAATTGGTGGGTTTGAAGAAGTTCAATAATTTATAAAATCAGGAGCAGCAACAACAGCAAAAAAGGCTCTAGTCCCAAACAAGTTGGGGTAGGCTAGAACTAAAACCCATAAAGATCTCGTAATCAGCTCATGGTTCTGGCACATGGCTAATTCTTTGGTGATACTCTAGTCCTTTAGGTCTCTCTTTGCAGACTCCTATCATGTCAAGTTCTATCTACTCCAACCTCTATTGACACTATCAGCACGCTTTAGCCATCTTATATGCGCTGGAGTTTCTGGAGGCCTGCGCTGGATACGACTAAACCATCAAAGACGATGTTGTACAAACTTCTCTTCAATCGGTGCTACTCCAACTCTATCTCGTATATCATCATTTTGAACCTGGCTCTTCCTTGTATGGCCACACATCCATCTTAACATGCGCATCTTCGCTACACTCAACTGATAAACATGTCGTTTTTTAGTCAGCCAACACGCAGCGCCATACAACATTGCGGGTCGAATCGTCGTCCTATAGAACTTGTGTTTTAGCTTTTGTGACACTCTCTTGTCACGGAAAACGCCAGAAGCTTGGCGTCACTTCATCCATTCGAAACAAAACATGAATTCAGAAAATACCAATGAACAGTAAAATCCCATACATGGGCTGGCCCAGAAGCGCCTGGGGGTGCACATAACTAGCCTACCGGCACGCTATGCACTGACTAGGATGTCCTGGGCACACCACCCCCAAGCGATGGCACACGAGACTCCGTTTACTAGGCTGACCAGAAACAAACTTTTTGCAATTACTACCGAAACGGAGCAATTGAAAAATAATATTGAAGGTTCAAAACAACCAGTTAGGTAGGAGCCACTGCGGGCAATTGTTTCATATTGCTCACAGATCTTGGGCAATACTTCACTATAGCGCAACACACTGTAGCATCAGGTCACTTTAGCAGCCTGGGAGTTGTTATGATTCTGATTACTGTAGAAAATCATTTTGTTATTCCTTTTTATTTTGTTTATTCCTTTATGCAAATTTATTTCAATTTTTAATACTATTTGCTAATATAAGGTGAACATTTTTTAAATGCAGACTGAACAATGTTCCGAGGTGGAGTTTTGTCCCACTCCTCACGAGCGCTCAACTGGGTCAGCTCTTTACAGTAGCATGTTCCTGCTGTTTTGCATGCTTTTCCTAGTTTTTTTTCTTTGTTTTTTTATTTTTATATTTTTTCCTTTTTCTTTGGTTTTCTTTTTTTCTTCATGTTTTTTATTTTTCTTGGTTTTCATTGTTTCTTCCCATTTTTGCTTCATTTTTTATATTAATTTCCCAATTTACTATGATTTTTGTTGTTTCAATTTCGGGTTTCTATGTTAATTTTGTCCTTACATGTCTATTTTTACATATTGCACATTTTCCTTTACAACAGAAACTTTTCCTTTATACAAGTTTAACCTTCCTCAAATACATGACTAACATTTTTATTCAATATATGTATTGATGTCTAATTTTTTATACGGATCGTACCTTTTCATAAACATAAGCAACATTTTTATATATTTTTCACATTTTTTCAAATACATGATTAACATTTTTTCCAATATACTTTTGTTGCTAATTCTTTCATGGATATTATATACTTTTTTCATATGTATAAAACATTTTCTACATACGTTCAGAATTTTTAAATACACTTTTTTTAAAATACACCTGAAAGAATATTTTATACATTTTCTGTAAACACCTGGAACAATATTTTCATACAAATTGTACAGTTTTTGTATACACCTGAAAAAATATATTTTCATATAAATTGTACAGTTTTCACATACAGCTGAAACAATACTTTATACTTTTAAAATATTTTCAAATACATGATTACCATTGTTTCAAACAGATGTATTTTAATATATGTTAAATATTTAACAAGTGCAGTCTGAAACTTTTTTTCAAATGATACAAAACATTTGTCAAATCATATTATATAAACTTTTTGCCACGAACATATGTTTTGAAATTATAGATCACTTTTTTGAATGCTATCAACATTTGTCAAAATTACACTAACAAAAAAATCAGTACCATGTTATCATCGTTTATATTGGTTTTTAAATTAAGTTATTTAGTTTATGTTTTCTCAATATATTTATTTCAGATTATTTTTTAAAATGCTAACAAAAGTAAAGAAAAATAACACGGGCAGGCCCATAAATACAGGAAGTCATCAATTGAGACCAGACACGGCCGAATCCTATTCGGCGCCTTAAGCGCCGCCGAATATAGGCATTTTGGTACAGGGCGCACACCCTCCCGTACGCTAGGTTTATATAGCGGGCCGCCCATATGCTCCTTTTTCTGTTTCTACAAAAAGCAAAATGTGCGTGCTACGCAGGTTTAGAACCTGCGACGCGCTTCTTAGGACTTCAACACCATAAACACCAGACCAACAACCTCAGGTGTTACACACTGGTTTGTTCCTCCATTTCTTCTTCTTTCTTCATTTTTTTTTCAGTTTCCCTTTTACCTCTTTTTTATGTCGCGAAACTTTTTTCTTTCTTTCGAAAGAAATTCGTGAACCTTTTTCTTGATAGTAGACGAACTTTTTTCAAAGTTGATAAACTTTTTTTTCAAATCCGTATTTTTTTCTCTAGAAAGTAGATAAACGTTTTTCAAAATTGAAGAACTTTTTGTAAAACTGATGAACGTTTTTTTTCAAATTCGTGAACTTTTTTCTAGAAAGTAGATGAACTTTTTTCAAAATCGATGAACTGTTTTCAAACCGATGAACCTTTTCAAATTCAGTGAACATTTTTACAAATTCGATGTCCTTTTCAAACTGTGAACTTTTATGAAAATTCATGTCCATTTTTTAATACATGTTTTTTTATATTTTAGGTTTTTTTTTCTGTTTTTCTTTTTGCTTAAACAACAAGGCTTTTTTGACAAGTGCTCGCAAGGAAAAAAGAGGGCTACCAAAGGAGCGAATGGGCTACGGCCCACTAGGGCCGCGCGTGAGCGCCAGGAAAGCGATCGGGCGCTAAAGGAGAAAATCCTACTTGACGCACGTTGCGTCAAGTTGTCGGGCTTTCGCACAGACGTTTGCCAAGGAGGATTTGGGCCGGCCCGCGGACCATTTCTGTCATCCGGTTTTGGGAACCTTCCAGGAGGTTCCTGTACCGTTTTCTTCGGTTTTGGGAATTTTCTAGAAGGTTCTTAAACCGGTTTTTTACTGTCTCAATTTCTTTCTTTTTTCTGTTTCTTTTTTTATTTCTCTCCTTTTTCTGTTTCTTTTTTTTCTTATTCGTTTTTATTTCAAAAAATATTCCTGTTTCTTAAAATTCCTCACATATTTATAAAAAGTTTGCATCAACAAACATTTGGGAGTTTCAAAAAATGTTTGTCTTTTACAAAAATTGTTCATGTTTTCATATTTCGTCCGTAGTTTCAGAAAATGTCTAGGTTTTTAAAAATACCTTTTCTTTTCCCGTATTTCTGTTTCTTTACTTCATTTTTTCTTTTTCATTGTAATTTCTTTTTCTTCTCCTTCTTGTTCTTGAGAATTTCAAAAAAAAAAATCAAAAATGCAAAAAGATGTTCAGAAGTTAAAAAAACTGTTCCTATTATTATCTTTTATTCACGAATTCAAAAACCAATTATCCATTTTTTATAAAAATGTTTGAATAATTAAAAAAAAGTTCACCTTTCAAATATTCTCCATTTTTTAACAAAATGTTCACGTTTTCAAATTTTGTTCAGGAGTTTCAAAAAATGTTCCTCTTTCAAATTTCATTCGCAAAATAGGAAAATGTTTATATGTTGATTATTTTCCAATTTTGTTTAGTAGTTTCAAAATTTGTTTGCAAACTTCAAAAAGTGTCAATTTCTAATTTTGTTTGGGAGTTTCAAAAAATGTTCACGAATTTTTCAAAAAACTTACATTTCCGAATTTTGTTCAGGAGTGTCAATTTTTTTTTGCAATTTAAAAAAATGTTCACGTATCCAAAATTTGTTTTGGAATTTGAAAAAATGTTCATCTTCTTTTTTCGTTTTTCTTCTTATTTTCTACTGTTCTTTTTTCGTTATTGAAGAATATTTCACAGTTTTAAAAAAGTTCATGTTTTTCGCTAAAGGTTCAAAAAAATTAAAAATGTTTTCATTTCCATATTTTGTTCTTAGTTTGAAAAATTGTTCTTGGTTCAAAAACTGTTCACGGAATCTAAAAATATTTGCGTTTCCAAATTTTTGTTCATATATTAAAAAATGTTCGTGATTTTCAAAAAAGTGTTCTGTTTATCAGAAAAAAAAATTCACATATCAAATTTTTTTTCAAGATTTTTATTTTCCTTCTCAAATTTGAAAAGTGTTCGCCTCTTTTTATAAAAACATATTTTATAAAATGTTTGGGAATTTTAGAAAATTGTTCCTGTTTTCCAAATTTGTTCACAAATTCAAAAAACATAATGTTACCAATTTTTTTCCACAAATTAGAATATGTTCAGGAATTTCAGAAAATGTTCCTGTTTTCCAAAGTTGTTCAGAAATTCAGACAATGTTCTTTTTTAAAATGTTTCAATTTCTTTTACAAAAAATTACGAAGTTTAAAGGTGTTTGTGTTTCATAAAACACTCAGGGTTGTTTCACAAAAAATTTCGTTCTGAAATTCTAAAAACATGTCGGCTCTGTGCTGGATATTTGTTTTTAATGCTTTACGCTATACTTTGTCCAATAACTGTCGTTAGCTCAACTGGTTGAAGTGCGTGGACTCTGCCATAGATCCTGTGTTCGATCCCAAGCGAGGGCGCCTACTTTTTTTAGCAACTACCATACGTGCACGCTGTTGTTTTCTTCATGGGCCGGCCCTGGTAGACTCCCGCCTATGCGAACGAACCTGCGGCTGTTTGCCGCAAAGAGCGGCATATAGGGGTTCCCCGCTAAAGGCGCCAGCGAGGAGGTCTTCCAGACACGAGCGCCAGAGATAGGCCGGCCCACTTTGGGGCGCATTGCACAGGAAAACCCCACTGATTCGAGAAGCTTGTAGAAGATTCCTAAATATATATTTTTTCGAAATTTCCTTTTAAAACTTTATTAATTCTGATTTGCTTTTCTGTTTAACTTATCAAGTTTACATTTTCAACAGTATTCATGTTTTTTGAAATGTTTGAAAATTTCAAAAACAAACTGGGCTTTTAAAAGTTATTTAAATTTTGGAAAATGTTTTTGTGTTTCAAAATTTGATCGTAAATTGATAAATGCTTGCACATCATTAAATGTTTGTGATTTAAAAAATACTTCATAATTTTAAACAATGTTTTCTTCTTCATTTATTCCCAAGAATTAAGAAAATGTCCATATTTCAAAAAGAGAATTTAGAAACTTTTCTATTTTTTTCAAAATTATTTGGAATTTCATTAAACATTCCCGTTTCAAACTTTGGTCACACTTTTTAAGAAATATCCATATTTCTAGAAAATGTTTTGGGTTTTTTGAAAAGTGATCACAGTGGTCTTTCTACTGAGAATACCGGTCACTACTGGGATTACCAACCTGGTGCTACAGTGTTGCAAGTGCGATAGTTGGTCGCTACTGGAAATCCCGCTCATTAAAGTCGAGACCCGAGTCTCATACAGGGTATGCTCCTCGTGCGCCATCCCAGGCTAGCGTCTATGTGCGTTTGCTCGGGCACCTACCAAAAAATGCTAAAAGTTTATGAATTTGAAGGAAAAAATCACAACATTTGAAAAAAAAAATGTAGTTTGAAATTTCTTGTGAATTTAAGAAATAATCATGGATTAGAAAGTTATATAGAAAAAACTGGAAAAGGGTGTTAAATTTTTCAAAAGTATACGAATTTGAAAAAATAATATTAAAAATATATAAATATAAATCAATGATGAAAAATAAAGATAAAACAACAACGAGAAATAAAGAGTAAATAAGATAACCGAAAAGCATGAGCTGGGGGAAACTAGAAAAAAAAAACTCCGCGGAAAATATTTAGAACAACCATAGAAAGATTTCAAGAAAAAACCAGGAAAACCCCCCTCTATGGATCGTCCCATTTAAATACACAGTGATGTGGAAGTGGGGAGGCGGGGTGCGCCAGTTTCTGATAAGCACTGTGACTGGTGCAGCGGGCACCAGATAGGAATTGGAGGACTCCCAGCAACGCTCCTTGCGGGAGCTATATTTCGCCTCACGCGAGATATTGGGCCGGCCCGTTAGCGCATCCGTAAAAGAAAGGGAGAATAAGGTGGAGCGCACACAAGATTTGAACCCCGGTATACAGGTTGAAGGGCAAAGCTGATTTACAGTCAACTTCGTGGTAAATACTAGCGGGCGTCTATTTGAGGGTAAAACACCCGGTTTTTTATTGTTTTTCATTTTTTTGGTTTTCACCGTTTTTTTTTGTTTATTTCTCCATTTTCACAAATGTATTTTCTTTTTCTTTTATTTTCTTTAGTTTTATTTCTTTCTTTCCCAGTTTTCATCGATTCTTTTATTCGCTTTACTTCAGTTTTGTTTGTCTCTTTCACGTTTTATATTGTTTTTCTTTGTTTTCTCTTGGGGTTCCACTGGTTTTCCGGTTTTCTATTAGTTTTCTTCTTCCTTTTCTCTGGTTTTTCTTTGTTTCCTCTTCTGTTTTCACTGTTTTTCCTTTTCTTTCTTTGCTTTACTTCGGTTTTATTTGTTTCTTTCTTGGTTTTCAATGAATTATTTTATTTTACTTTCTTTTATTTTTCTTTATTTTTCTTTGTTTATTTCTTGTTCTCATTTTTTCTTTTTCTTTTCCTCGGGGTGACATAGTTTTCTACACATATTTTTCTATAGATCTAATACATATTTGAAATACACATTTAACATTTTTCCAATATCAATTTAATATTTTGTGAGTACATGGTCAATATTTCTTCTATAAACATTTCGGGTATATATCAATACATTTTTAATTCAAGTTTAACAAAATTTTGAATACATTGTCAACAATTTTTTATACACATTTAAAAAAAATTGAAAACATATTTCAAATACTTAATTGACATTTTTCAAGAACAAAATTTGTAAACATATTCTACATTTTTTCTATACACATTAAAAAAAATAGTTGATGAACATTTTTAAAATACTTGATTAACATTTTTCAAAAAAATATAATTAAACATGGTCAGCATTTTTTCTGTATATTTTTTAAATGTTTGATTAACATTTTTAAAATATAACGGTAACATTTTTAATACATGGTAAACATTTTTTATATTCACATTTAGTATTTTTTAAATGCTTGATTAACATTTTTCTAATACTTGTTCAACATTTTTTTTCAAATGCTTGAATAATATTTTTATATACATAATAAAAAATCATCATTTTGTAATACATGGTCAATAAATTTTTCGATACACAATTTTTTTGAAATGCTTGATTAATATGTTTCAAAGACTTGTTTGAACTTTTTTCAAATGCTTGATTAACATTTTTATATACATGATCAACATTTCCATCGTTTTTTAATACTTGGTCAACATGTTTTTCTATGCACAGTTAACATTTCTCTAATGCTCAATTAACATTGTTTAAATACTTGTTCAGCATTTCCTACATTTTGAATATACATGATCAAATTGTTTCATACACATTGTATACTTTTTATATACATTTTTCGTACGTGATAATTTTTTTCTCTATTCACATTTGACATTTTTTAAATGCTTTTATTTTGGTAACATATTTATTTGGAATATTTGGAAATATAAAACTGTAAAAAAAAAGAGGAAAAAATGAAAATAGAGAAGTGAAAATAAAATAAACAAACAACAAAGCTATGGCTCCCGCGTTCCTTGGCTGGCCCACCTCGCGCCTCCCTTCAGCGACGGCTTCCTCTGTCTCACGTGAAGCGAGACATTCCCTCAAAAGAAAAAAAAACGTGAAGCGAGACATAGGGCGCCCCGCGCCCCTCGGGCATTTACCATCTCTCTAGTTTCTAAGGTCCCAAAAAATAAAGCTCCCTGGTGAATCGGGGGTTCGTGGGACGAGCGGGTCCCGATTGTCAGCCTAAGCAACCGACAGTCAAACCTCTTGAACATCTCGCTCATGTATACTTCCCCTTTTCCTCTTCCGCCAAGATTACCAGCGCAGACCTATCCTCTTCTACTGTCCCCGGCTCTAGAAATATCTTTGCCGCCGCCCCTCCTCTGCGTCCTCACTCCCCGCGTATCCCTCCTAGCCAATCTCTCACGTGCTCCTTGATTCGTCTTCTTCTTGATCGGTCCATAGGTGGGCGGGGCCACCGCATCCAGCAACCATGTTGGTGGTCGGTAGGGTCAGCACCTCCTTCATCGCCCACCGGCACTGCTGGACACTTCACGTCGTCCGTTTCTGCCCCTTGGAACAACCTTCCTGGGACGACGGATGGTGGCTCGGGTGGCGAGGCCGATGTAGGGGCTCACAGACTGGCCGGTCAGGGCGCTGGTAGTCGGGGGCGAGTCCCTACAAGAGGGAGAACCGAAGGATCCCGGGGGCGGCGGCAAAGACGACTTCAGCGGTGATGTCGTTGGTGTGACGCCGACGCGGCCTCCGCGAAACAGGGGGGACAACCCTAGCCTGCACAATCCGCCGTTGCAGCTCGAGCGCATGGGTTGCAGGTGGCTCGATGTGATCTTTGAATTGGAGGGGGTGGTCATGGAGGATGACACCCGGCTGGAGAGGCAGGCCTGGCTCACCCCCGCGGAGGAGGAGGGCAAGTCGTCGCCGAGACGCCGACGGTGTTCAGGCGATGAAGGCCGACCACACCGTCTCCAAGGTGCTCTATTGGTCTCGGGACCCCTCGGAGATCCGGCTCCTGACTTTGCGCAAGGAGGCACACGCAGCGATGCACGCAAG
Source organism: Triticum aestivum (assembly GCF_018294505.1). NCBI lineage: Eukaryota > Viridiplantae > Streptophyta > Magnoliopsida > Poales > Poaceae > Triticum > Triticum aestivum. Next base: position 41,335,509 of record NC_057804.1, read on the forward strand.
GTTGGTCTTCTCCTTCTATTATACTCAACAATTGCGTGTTTGGACCGTGTTGCAAATGCAACTCTGAATTGTAGCATACTGGGATACTTATATTTGGCATAGCTAAGAAGTTCATAAGCATGCCACACTATGATCATCTGAAATTAAGAGAGACCTACCTAGCCATAGATGGGAAGTTCTGAAATAATGTGAATTTTCTCTCAGACTGATGCCTTTGTACAGAAGAACATACTCTATGATAGTGAAGTCATTACCAAAATGTTATCTCCTCTAAAGTGCTTCTTGCTGCTATTGTTTCTGGTAATACATCATACTTCCATGTTTGCTGGAATCACTACTTTGTCTTCACTGATGTAGAATTGATCAGCTGTGATTAACCTTTGTGATCAGAAGTTGCAATCATGATATATCAATTCATCTTGATAAAAAATAGTCATCGGTACAGATACTGAGCTCTCTTCAAACGGAGCTTTGTGGTCGATCGGGGCTTCGAGGGCCGCGTGGGACCATACTGTCAGTGTGCACGCGCTATTTGCTGGCAGGCTCGGCCTATCTATCGGTAACACGTGTGGTTTCTTCTAGCATTTTCTCTGTCACGTGGCGTTATGGTCGAGATGGGGAGGAGGTGAGGGCACGGTTTGATTAGGGCTGTGATGGGGACAGCGCCGCCGACGTTCCGGTCACCCAGGGCGAGGGAGGGGTTTAAGGCAGCCGCGAAGGCGCCCGCTGCATCGACAGCCCCGCCAAACATCACGGCGGCGATGGCGAAGGATGCCTGCAAGGCTTTCCTGGCCCAGGTATCGTCCTCGCCGGACGTGTACTCCATGTTCAAGTCGGCCGGGGATGGTTGCGTTATGGCGTTCTGCCCCCGGCGATGACGCCTTCAGGTCGATTTGCAACTTTCAAATATTATAATTTTGAGCGACGGATTTTTTTTCAACAATAATAAATCTAAATCACACAGCAGTATGTCGACCAAATTACCTCGATTATCTGATTATTCATGGTATTTATTTTCCTTGGGATAGGTTCAAACAAGTTGAAACCATTGTATATATATGTGTGTCAGATTGTCAACGGATTTTAGCTCAGCTGTGCATTTTGATTGTATGTTCATATTAGGGAAAGGCATTCCATGGTCCGAAGATATAAATGAATACAAATATATGGTGCCTTAAGTGTGTGAGCTCCAGTAATTATCATGGATAATTGTAAAAAAAGCTTTTTGACACAAAGAATTCAGTGTTTTTTTATTTAAAAAATTTCCCCGGACACTGAGGGTGTGTTTGGATCGATACTGTCATCTGCCCAACCAAAATCTTGGAGTGATGGGCTCCAATAAATTGGCTCTCCCCTGGCCCAACAGCCACTCCCGTTCAGTTTGTGGCCAATTCGTTGGCATGGCGCTGGTGGCCGATTTGTCCGCCAAAAAATTGGCGTGCCGATGTTTGGCAGGGCCAATGTTTGCAAGATCCAAATGCACCCTGACTTTAACTCTGTTGTCAACTCAGAGTAACAACATATGTGCACTTTTGCTGTTTCTGAACTTGCAAGCGAAGGTCAGGTCTTCTGAACACGTGTAGTTTGTTAGACATGATTAAGAAAATAACCAAGTTTTGTTTTTACAGCAAGGTGATGATATGACTTTTGGAACTACATAGTTTTGGACTTCACCAGGTGAGTACGCACTCTACAACAGAATAGTCTGCAAGCGTGTATAATATGTATTCAAATGGGGCTAGAGGCAAATAGATCCCTGCTCCAACAATTTATACTACAACAAAACCCCGAGTTTTCTCTGTTATAGATGGTAGATTCTTTATAATCTCATTGTTTGAATTACTACCTAGAAAATGAAATATATATATGTGTCTTAGGATTTGGAATTAAAACCAGAACCATGAGATACTTCACCTTGACTCCAACAAGCTTGGCTAATTTTCGCTTAGAAGCTATGGTCCCTCCTTTTAATCTAGCCAACATTGCTCAAGGTTTTCAACTCTCTTACTTGATAAATGTTTTTGTTAGATTAGGTTACTTTAGTCTTGTGTACTCTAGTAGTTTGGAGCACAAGATGATTTAACATGTAAATTCTCTCTTTGTTGTGAGGTGCCTTGGCAAAACAATTCTTCACAGAAACAAAAGCTTTAAAAATCCAAATGTTGTTGTTTTTTTGCAAAGAAGAAGCATGTTATTCATGCCTAATAACAACAATTGGACCTAAGGCACATTGCGAATCAAAGCGAAAATCTCCGGATTCTTGTAACACTTCGTTTGGATGTTGATATTGAGGCCTAGATATTGATATTGGCATTGAATTCCCCGAATTCCGCTGCTCAGATGGTCAGGGAATCGAGTCCACCGAATTGGCCCAAAGTATTGAAGGCCCGCTCTGAAAGCCCGCGTCTCTGTTCCCGAATTCGGAGGGGGCGAGCTAGATTTTCGCTGGTATTCGGGAACGAGCCCGCGACTTACCACTTCAACCGCGCTCCGCGAAAGGAAAGGGAAGACTCGAGCGGGAGAGGGGGCGAAACAGAGGTGCGGTAGAGGAGGCGAACAGAGGCGCGGGAGCTCCCGGCGGCACAGGTCAGCCCCTCTCCATCGTCCTCCTTCTTATCTTTCCCTTCCGGGGGATCCACTCATCCCCTTATGCATCGCTTCATCCACTCCCCTTGTGCATCGCGCCATCCACCCCGTGTCCTCACCTCCCCGCGTGATCGCCGCCCCTGGCCGTCGTCTGACCGCCCCCTCCCTCGCTAGATTTGACGACGGCCTCTCACCACATGGCCACTTTTCCTCAAGCCCGACCACTTCTCCTCAAGCCCCATGGCCATCGTCCCCTATCCCCATCCCTAACCCTAACATAGAAACCTTAATCCCTTCTAATCCCCACCCATATGTGTTTGATTACTCATCTATTTTATCTTTTGATGAACAACAAGTCAGTGGATGGTCTGAAGGTTTGCATTGGAGCATGGATCCTGAGCAGGAAGATCAAAGGTAATTGGAGAACCCATCATTGCTTTGTTAGGTGTGTGATGCTTAATTGGATGTGCAATTTGTTTCTGCATTGGATGTGCAATTTGTTGAACCAATCTGCTAGTTGTAGAAATTTTATTTCTGTCCGTTTAATGCTTGATTGGATGTGCAATTTGTTGATTCATATGCTGTAGAAAAGATTGATACGTAACTATTTAATTATTGTGTAGTGCCATGTTGTCAGATCAAGTAGACATGATTTCTAACATAACTGAAGAGAACAAAAGGAGAAAGAGGAAAAGGATAATCTTGACAGAACTTTACTTTATTTCACAGAAAGCACCTCGTTCGTCAGCTAATTTTAGTGATGATGAGCACAAATACACAGTTAGGAAGTACTTGTTGAAAGATATGTATGATGGCTCAGAAGTGGCATGCTATGATCAACTACGTTTAACGAAAATAAACTTTCATGATTTATGCACCATGTTGCATGAGAGGTGTGGTCTACGTGGTAGTGTGTATGTGACTGTGGAAGAAAAGGTTTCCATGTTCTTGCTAGTGGTGGGACACGGTCTGAAAATGAGGTTGCTTTGAGGCACATACAAGCGGTTTTTGGGAATTATAAGTACTCACTTTTCTGTGGTCTTAAATGCCATTATATCTATGCATGGGGAGTTCATTAAGCTTCCAGATGCTAATGTTCAACCTCCCGATGATTACAAATGGAAGTGGTTTGGTGATGCACTTGGAGCACTACATGGCTGCCATGTAGATGTTTCAGTTCCTTTGGCTGCCCAAGGGAGGTACAGGAATAGAAAGCAAGATATCACTACTAACATGCTTGGTGTGGTGGACTGAAACATGAAATTTTGGTATGTCTTACCTGGCTGGGAGGGTTCTGCTTCCAACTCTAGAGTCCTCCGTGACTCCATGAGAACTAATCGCCAAGATGCATTTGTTGTACCTCATGGTATGGCTTTTTCTCTTGGCCTTTTGTTCTCTCTAATTGTGTATGTCACAACCAACCTAACTTACTTGTTTACCAATAGGAAGATATTACTTGGCTGATGCTGGTTACACGAATGGGCCTGGATTTCTAGCTCCATTCAGATCCACTCGATATCACTTGAAAGAGTGGGCATCAAGTCAGCTACAACCCAAAACGGCCAAAGAGCTATATAACTTGCGCCACTCTCGTGCTAGAAATGTAGTAGAGAGAACTTTTGGGTTGTGGAAGAAGAAGTGGGCTATCCTTCGCACTCAAAGTTTCTTTGATATAAAGGACCAGGTACATGTGTCCATTGGGTTTTCAATAAGATGCCTAACGGAGTGATAAATCATTAATGCTTACTTAAAAAAACATTCTTGTAGATTCGAATCATTAATGCTTGTTGTGTGTTACACAACTTTGCAAGGGATAGGCAACATATGATGGACGACTTATTGCTGCAGGAAGTGGATAATGAACTAGCTTCTCAGCCAATAGAGGCTGATGATGCCAACTCAATTAGAAGTGTTCAAGTCACTAATGCATGGACCAACATCAGGAACCAACTATCTAATGACATGTTTGTTGAATATGTTGTGGCGCATGCAAATTTACAACAGCGAACAGGTGATGCTATCTTGTGCATGCTTCGAGACATGAAAGGTTCTTTCCAAGATGCTTTGAAATCACTTGAGCCACTTGAACTGCCCAAGGTTACTCCTCCTCTTGAAATTCTTGCTGCCCTTGAAAACATCCCAGAGTTGGCTCCTTCAGACATGTTGCGAGCATATGGTAAACTCATCCTTAGTGAACGCTTATTTCAAGCCTTATGGAGTTGCCCATGAAGTTTAGGAAGGAATGGTTGTTGATGCTCAATGAGAAGAACAACGTTTGAGTAGTTTCAAGTGCTTAGGTGTTGTTTCTTTGTCCCATGTAATAGCTATGAACTTGCTGAACCAGATACTATGTTATTGCTACATGTATGAGACCTGAATTTCCTATATTATGTGTTGTTGTTGGCTAAGTGCTGCTGATTTATAAGTGTTGCTGATGTATAAGTGTTGCTGCTGTTGTATTTGTGGTGCTGTACAACAGTTGTTGCTGCTGTTGTGTAAGTGCTACTGTTGTATAAGTGTTGCTGCTGTTGTATTAATGCCGCTGTACAAGTGCTGCTGTGATGACCCACAGGTATAGGGGATCAATTGTAGCTCTTTTCGATAAGAATGTCGAACCCAACGAGGAGCAGAAGAAAATGACAAGTGGTTTTTAGCAAGGTAATGTCTGCAAGTGCTGAAATTATAAGTAACATAGTAGTTTGATAGCAAGATATTTTTGTAACGAGCAAGTAATAATAGTAGTAACAAAAGTGCAGCAAGGTAGCCCAATCCTTTTGAGGCAAAGGATAGGCCAAAACGGTTTCTTAAAGTGAGCAAAGCATTCTTGAGGGTACACAGGAATTTCATCTAGTCACTTTCATTATGTTGGTTTGATTTATGTTTGCTACTTTGATAATTTGATATGTGGGTGGACCGGTGCTTAGGTGCTGTTCTTACTTGAATAAACCTCCTACTTATGATTAACCCTCCCGCAAGCATCCGCAACTACAGGAAAAGTATTAAGAATAAATTCTAACCATAGCATTAAACTTTTGGATCCAATCAGTCCCTTACGGAATAGCGCATAAACTGGGGTTTAAGCTTCTGTCACTCTCGCAACCCATAATCTAATTTCTACTCCACAATGCATTCCCTTAGGCCCAGATATGGTGAAGTGTCATGTAGTCGATGTTCACATGACACCACTAAGGGAAGCACAACATACATATACTATCAAAATATCGAACACACATCAAGTTCACATGATTACTTGCAACATGATTTCTCCCGTGACCTCAAGAACAAAAGTAACTACTCACAAATGATAATCATGCTCAAGATCAGAGGGGTATTAAATAGCATAATGGATCTGCACATATAATCTTCCACCAAATAAACCATATAGTAATCAACTACAAGATGTAATCAACACTACTAGTCACCCACAAATATCAATCTATAGTTCCGGTAACAAGATTGAACACAAGAGATGAACTAGGGTTTGAGATGAGATGGTGATGTTGAAGATGTTGATGGAGATTTCCCTCCCGAAGATGGGAGAGTTGTTGGTGATGATGACGACGATGATTTCCCCCTCCGGGAGGGAAGTTCCCGCGGCGGAATCGCTCCGCCGGAGGGCAAAAGTGCTCATGCCCAAGTTCCGCCTCGAGACGGCAGCGCTCCGTCCCGAAAGTCCTCTCCTTATTTTTTCTAGGTCAAAATGACTTATATACAAGAAGATGGGCACCGGAGGTGGGCCTGGGTGAGCACAACCCACCAGGGCGCGCTAGGTGGGTTGTGCCCACCTGGTGTGCCCCCTCTGGTACTTATTTGCTCCAATATTCATCAAATATTCCATAAAAATTCTCTGTGAAGTTTCAGCTTGTTTGGATTTGTGCAGAGTAGGTAGTCTGACGTAGCTTTTTCAGGTCCAGATTTCCAGCTGCCGGAATTCTCCCTCTTTGTGTGTACATTGCAAATTATGAGAGAAAAGTCATTAGAATTACTCCAAAAAGCATTATTATGCATCAAAACATTATAAATAACAGTAAGAAAACATGATGCAAAATGGACGTATCAACTCCCCCAAGCTTAGACCACGCTTGTCCTCCAGCAAAAACCGAAATCGAAAAAACATGTCCACATGCTTAGAGAGAGAGGTGTCGATAAAAACAAAATACGGACATAGAAGCATCATGTAGATTATTATAACATCAAAAAACTTAAATATAAAACTTTTATCATAGACTTCCCATGAATAAGTGACAATTCATCACACAATTGAAGTATAAAGCATAAACTCTATCAGAAACCAACAAACTATGTTCTCAGTCAACTTTGCAACTATAATTCATCATCTTTTTAGGAAGGGTCACGTATCGGAGCCTTTAGGCAAGTCCACATACTCAACCATCATATAGTCTTCTATGATTGCTAACACTCACCGCATACACTTGAGCAAAATGTTTCAACCGGACACATAGAAAGATAGGGGCTTATAGTTTTGCCTCCCAACTTATTCACCTCAAGGGTGATATCAACAATAATAACTCATGCCACCCATATTCAACTGGACATATGTTCCAAGATCTTTCCTCACCACATGATGCTTGCCAAAGGAGAAAAATAAAAAGGAATAGAGAGAAAAACTTTGACTCTTGCATAAAAGTAAAAGATAGGCCCTTCGCAGAGGGAAGCAGAGGTTGCCATGCGCTTATTTGTTTGTATGCTCAACCCATTAGCGCAAAAGAATGTCACGTTGCATTGCCCCTTGTGATAGCGACCTTTATTATGCAGTCTGTCGCTTTTATTCTTCACCATCACAAGTTCGTACAATGCTCAATTTTCTCTTACACTAAATGATCTCACACTTTTAGAAGCAATTTTTATTTCCTTATTGCACTGATGACAACTTACTTGAGGGATCTTGCTCAATCCCTAGGTAGGTATGGTGGACTCTTGAAAATAAGATTTGGGTTTAAGGGTTTTGGATGCACACGTAGTATCTCTACTTGGTGCGGAATTTTTGGCTAGCAAAGATAGGGGCAAGCACCACATGTTAAAGGATCTATGACAATATGACTTCTGTGTGAATATGAACAAACATAAATCATTAAGTTGTCTTCCTTGTCCAATGTCATCAATTTTGGCATATAATATTTTGATGGGGGCTCACAATCACAAAAGATCTCTAGGATAGTATATTTATATGTGAATCTTCTCTTCCCTTATTAATTCTTTCATGAGTTGCATCATTGACCAATGCTATGTTTGTCAATCTCTAATAAAATTTTCTACTCATACTTTTCCTTATGTGGTGTCATCGCCTACCATAGGATTAGCATATGATCTTCTTGATTTATTTCCTTTCCTTTTTATTCATTTCCTTTCTTTTTATTTGCAACATGAAAGTAAAGAAAGCAAAAACTCAAACTAACTTTATTATATATATCTCGCACACGATTACAAGGATAGATCACTAAGCAAAGCTCTCGAAAATAAAGGATCGAACTAAACTTTTATTCATCTAAAGCAAAAAATCAAACTAAAATAAGTAAAGGCAAAAGATAGTGGGGATGATACGATACCGGGGCACCTCCCCCAAGCTTGGCGGAAGCCAAGGGGAGTGCCCATACCCGATACTCAATTCTCTTTTGGTGATGAAGAAGATGGTGGTGGTGATGAAGTATAGGGTTTGCCCTTCTTCCCCAGCTTACGCTTGAGGATGGAATTTTCCTCTTTCAATTCTCCGATCTCCCGTTCAAGCTCCAATACCTTCTTGCATAAATCTTGCTTACTATCCTGCAAAAGGCGGAAGGGTATAAACTGAACCTTAGGCCTCTTTGGTTAGTTCGGGAGGCTTGACTTCTTGAATTCCACATGCATGTCCTCAAGTTGAGGCAGCGGGTGTCGTCTTCATCTAAGCTCATCTCCTCCTTCTCCCTAGGATAATAGTATTCCTCTTCCTCCGTAGTCCAGCCATAGTGCTCCACATCCCCATAGGACTTGGGGTTTGAGATGAAATCAGCAGCGTAGCTCTCACCCTCGGAGTCTTGGGATGACATATTTTCAGATCTGACAAGAAAACAACAAGAAAAGAAATAGAGGATTTCTCCGCGATACGTGGTCAATAGGTTCACGGGGTATATAAAGGTTTTTTATCTTGGGAAACAAGCAAACAGAAGAAAAACGGAGTCCGGAAGGTGCCCCGGGTGGGCACAACCCACCTGGGCGCGCCTGGCCTGGTGTCTTGTGCCCACGAGAGTCACTTTCCCGGTAGTTTCTTATTTTCCTAATTTTCTAAATATTCCAAAACTGACATAAAATATTTTTGCGGATTGTTTTGGAGTCCGTTTACTTACTGTATCACGCACCTCCTTATTTTCACAATTCTGGAGTGTTCCGGAATAACTCTTTTATGTGTTCTTCCGGTGTCAAAGTTTGGATAATATTGCTTTCAACATTAATGGGCGTACCTGAGATATAATGTTTTATTTATTGCCCATTAACAACCTTCGGGTTAGTACCTTCGACATTATTTATTTTGATAGCTCCAGACCAATAAACGTCCTTGATAACATAGGGTCCTTCCCATTTTGAGAGGAGTTTTCCTGCAAAGAACCTGAAACAAGAGTTGTACAAAAGAACATATTCTCCAACTTTAAACGCACGCTTTTGGATTCTTTTATCATGCCATCTTTTAACCTTTTCTTTAAACAACTTGGCATTTTCATAAGCTTGGGTCCTCCATTCATCTAATGAGCTAATGTCAAATAACCTCTTTTCACCGGCAAGTTTGAAATCATAGTTAAGTTCCTTAATTGCCCAATATGCTTTATGTTCTAATTCAAGAGGCAAATGACAAGCTTTTCCATAAACCATTTTATAAGGAGACATACCCATAGGATTTTTATATGCTGTTCTATAAGCCCAAAGTGCATCATCTAATTTCTTAGACCAATTCTTCCTGGACCTATTGACAGTCTTTTGCAAGATTAATTTTATTTCTCTATTGCTAAGTTCAACTTGACCACTAGACTGAGGATGATAAGGTGATGCAATTCTATGGTTAACATCATACTTCGCAAGCATTTTACGGAAAGCACCATGAATAAAGTGTGAACCACCATCAGTCATTAAATATCTAGGGACTCAAAACCTTTGGAAAATAACTTCCTTAAGCATTTTAATAGAGGTGTTGTGATTATCACTACTAATATGAACTTAGCCATATTTTTTCCTTTTCTATTTTCTTTTTCGATTATTTTCTTTTAGATTTTTATTTTTTATAAAACAGTTCAGTTTTTGAAATGTCCCAAACTTTTTAAAATGCACGCATCTAAAAATATTCACAATTTTAAAAAATGTTCACATTTTCGAAACATATTCAGAAATTTCAAAACACTTTTCTGATTTTTAAAATCACTTCTTTAAACCAACTAATTTTTAAAAAAATTGTATAAAAGAAAAATTAAACTCTGGAACCACCAATGAAAAATAGAAAGAAAGTAATCGCAGGAAACCTTCCTTAGGGCTGCTTTTTGAATTGGGCCTGCGCACGCACGTCGACTTGGAGGCAGGGATTTTGGGCCTTGCTTTTAGAATTCTCGAACAAGGCCAGCCAATCTGACTGAAACTCAAATAGGGTTACAACACAGGCCCACAAGATAGCAAGCCCATCCTTCTATATATCGCGTCCTTGCCACACCCACCTCTCTCGCCCTCTCTTCCCCCTCACACAATCGCGGCGACGGCGGCTGCGGCGGAACCTCCCCGGCGATCACCGGACTCACCCCGGCAGGTAACGCGCTCTCCTCCCTCCCTCCACCCTATATCCGCGTGCCCGCGAGAGCGTCCGTTCCTACGTGTGCGCGGTCTTTCGCTGGAAACCCTAGGTCTGCGGCGCGGGCTTAGATCCCCGGCGTATTCGGCGGGTTCCTTGCTGGTCAGTCCTCCAGGGGCAAACCCGCGGTCTTCAGTTTCGGCTCCTGAAGTCTCTCATCGCCCGCTGGAAATATCGAATCTTGCTTAAGAGAGGCTCGCTACGCTGTTCATGTTACGCTGTCCATGGGTCATCACGCCGAATCAAATGTACTAGATGTGGCAATAGGTTGGATGATGCCGCATTGTCTGGAACTTGCCACAGAGATTGTTTGATTCTTGGCATTGAAAACCGTAGAAAAGTTTCTTATGTGCTAACTTGCATGCAAGTCCACGGGGAATTTTGCTTTGTCTTCATGACAACCATGACAAACACCTAATAATCCTTCAAGAAAATTCATGTGTTATTCCTGTGGTGCGACCAAACAGCTTATAATATTAAATTATACCTTCTTCAGTGTTTTCAATCTAATGACTTTACATGCCATAGCATCCAACTCCTACATTGTATAACCGTCTCTGTGTTTTTGGAATCCTCAAATCAAAGAGGGCCGTAACATGTCATGTCATGTATGTTATTGCAGGCAAAGCAATGAGGAGGTACAGTCCCCAATACCGGAGTCCCCCAAGGAGGGGATATGGTGGCAGAGGTAGAAGTCCCCCAAGGAGGGGATACGGAGGACGGAGGGAGCAAGGTTCAGGAAGCCTCTTGGTCCGCAACATCCCACTGAGCTGCAGGTAGAAAAACTGTGATATGGATACAGCTTTCAGGATGACTTGGTTTTTCACGAAAGAAGAATATTTCACGTTCGCAAGGTATTGACCTTAGTTTTGCTCTCTTATCTGTGGCAGGCCGGAGGATCTACGGGTTCCTTTTGAAAGGTTTGGTCCTGTTCGGGATGTGTACCTGCCAAAGGATTATTACACCAGGTAGGTTTTATGTACTCGCATAATTTATCTGCAATTGGCAAACAATTTTTGGCCTTGTTTTCCCATGATAATATGAAATATAGAAAAACAGGACTTTGAAGGCTTATCTACATTGTTGTTGCATAAGATTGGTAATCCCAGTTTTTTTTATGAAGAGATGTTATGAGCATATCTTTCTGATTTGGTGTGATTTCGGTTGCAACCATGTTTGTGCATTAACGTTGAGGCCCAATGAAAATGCTCTAGTCACTACAGTCTGCTCATGTGTGGAAATGCTTATATTACCTTGTCTTGCGTATTCATCCATGCCCTATGATAGTTTCTTTTTCTGAAATAATTGCTAGGGTAGTATTGGTTTGATGCAAGTACAATCCCTTGATTTGTTGAAGAATGTTTTTTTTATATTCCTAACAATTCATTTGCTTGGCAAGATAGAGTCTTGTCCGAATGAAGAAGTTCTTCTATGAAGACAAAGATTTGGTTTGAGAAAATTAGTTTCGTGAAGAGAAGATAAAGAGAGTTGTATTGGGTAGTCCATGAGAAGATTAAATGAAGCGAAGTTCATTTCAAGTACTTTTCAGACTTTTCAAACATTGAGGAACTTGAAGCGAATGATTTTACGAAGATGCTCTTTATGAGGATCACCGTACTTAGTCATTACACAAGAAATTTGTACAAGAAACTTGGATACTAGGGCCTGGACATATAGCTGTGTTTTGCAACACTTGCTTCATGTTTGATGGGAAATGTGTGTAAGTTGTTGACTGTGCTCCGTCAAGAATCACACAGGGCATGCTGCATTTGAACTGTGATGGTAACATGAGAGGCCCACACACTCTATGAATACTTCATGCCCTCTTTTTTGTCTGTTATCCCATTAATTTCATTTATCCTACTTTGTCTAATGTAATCGTTATACACAGGGAGCCTCGAGGGTTTGCATTTGTGGAGTTCGTTGCCCCTTATGACGCCTCTGATGCACAATATCACTTGAACCACACAGTATTTTGTGGCCGAGAGATAACTGTTGTGCTTCTACCCATTTAGTAACATAATCAATAGCAACCAAAATATGTGTATACCCATTAGAGGAAGGAAAAGGTCCCATGTAATCAAATCCCCAAACATCAAATGGTTCAATAGCAAGTGAATAATTCATAGGCATTTCTTGGTGCTTACTGATATTACCTATTCTTTGGCATTCATCACAAGATAAGACGAACTTAGGGGCATCCTTAAAGAGAGTAGGCCAATAAAATATAGATTGCAATACCTTGTGAGCAGTTCTATCTCCAGCATGATGCCCTACATATGCTTTGGAGTGACATTTTTGAAGGATTTGTCCCTGTTCATGCTCAGGTACACAAAGTCCAATAATACCATCTACTCCTTCTTTATAAAGATGTGGGTCATCCCAAAATTAGTGTCTAAAATCATAGAAGAAAATTTTCTTTTGTTGATATGTAAAGCTAGGTGGTAAATATTTAGCAACAATGTAATTAGCATAATCAGCATACCAAGGAGTATTACGAGCAACATTTATTGCAGCTAACTGCTCATCAGGAAAACTATCATCAATAGGTGGGTCATCAAGCACATTTTCAAGTCTAGACAAGTTATTAGCTATGGGGTTCTTAGCTTCTTTCCCATCAGTGATATGCAAATCAAATTCTTGTAGCAAGAGAACCAATCGAATAAGTCTAGGTTTAGCATCTTTCTTTTCCATAAGATATTTAATAGCAACATGGTTAGTGTGAACAATTACTTTTGAATCAACAATGTAAGATCTAAATTTATCACAAGCAAACACCACTGCTAGAAATACTTTTTAAGTAGTAGCATAATTGTTTTGAGCACTGTCTAGAGTTTTACTAGCATAACGAATAACATTGAGTTTCTTATCAACTCTTTGTCCTAGAACAACACCAACAACATAATCACTAGCATCACACATAATTTCAAAAGGCAAGTTCCAATCAGGTGGTTTTACAATAGGTGCAGAAATTAAAGCTTTCTTGAGTGTCTCAAAGGCTTCAAAACAATCATCATCAAAAACAAAAGGGACATCCTTTTGCAAAAGGTTTGTAAGAGGCCTAGAAATTTTAGAAAAGTCTTTGATAAATCTCCTATAGAAACCAGCATGACCTAGGAAACTATGAATACATTTGATATCCTTAGGACATGGCATTTTCTCAATTGCATCAATCTTAGCTTTGTCCACTTCAATACCCTTTTCAGAAATCTTATGATCCAAGACAATACCTTCATTAACCATAAAGTGGCACTTCTCCCAATTCAAGACAAGATTTGTTTGTTCACATCTCTGCAAAACTCGATCAAGATTGCTTAATCAATCATCAAAAGACTTCCCATAGACAGAGAAGTCATCCATAAAAACCTCAACAATCTTTTCACATAAGTCAGAGAATATAGCAGTCATACATCTTTGAAAGGTAGCAGGTGCATTGCATAAACCAAAAGTCATACGTCTATAAGCATAAGTTCCAAAGGGACAAGTGAAAGTGGTATTTTCTTGATCAGGTTGAGAAACATGTATTTACGAAAAACCAGAGTATCCATCAAGGAAGCAAAAATGTGTGTGCTTAGATAATCTTTCTAGCATGTGATCAATAAAAGGCAGAGGGTAATGATCTTTTCTAGTTGCTTTATTTAATTTTCTAAAATCAATTACCATTCTATAGCCTGTAACAATTCTTTGTGGAATAAGTTCATTCTTATCATTAGGAACAAAAGTAATACCTCCTTTCTTAGGGACACAATGAACAGGACTTACCCATCTACTATCAGCTATAGGATAGATTATACCTGCTTCTAGAAGTTTTAATATTTCCGTTCTTACCACTTCTTTCATCTTTGGATTTAACCGACATTGGTGATCAACAACGGGTTTAGCATCAGGTTCCATATTAATCTTGTGCTGACATAGAGTGGGAATAATGCCCTTTAAATCATCAAGAGTATATCCAATAGTAGCTCGGTGCTTTCTTAGAACTTTCAATAATCTTTCTTCTTCCTGTTCTGAAAGGTTAGCACTAATAATAACATGATATATCTTCTTTTCATCAAGATAAGCATATTTCAAAGTGTCGGACAATTGTTTTAATTCAAACACAGGATCACCTTTAGGTGGAGGAGGACCTCCTAGAGTTTCAACACGCAAATTGTATTTAAGCAGAGGACGTTGTTCAAAGAAAATATCATCTATTTCATTTCTTTCATGCATATGTAAATCATTTTCATGGTCTAGCAAATATTGTTCTAAAGGATCAGTAGGGGGCACAACAATAGAAGCAAGACCAATTATTTCATCCTTACTAGGCAATTCTTTTTCATGAAGCTTTCTACTAAACTTGGAGAAATTAAATTCATGAGACTCATCACCAAAACTAACACTGTCAGTTTGTTTCTCACAATCTATTCTAGCATTAACGGTGTTCAAGAAAGGTCTACCAAAGATAATTGGACAAAAGTCATCTTGTGGGGAACCAAGAACAAGAAAATCAGTAGGGTATTTTATTTTCCCACACAAGACTTCAACATCTCTAACAATTCCAATTGGTGATATAGTGTCTCTATTAGCAAGTTTAATAGTAACATCTATGTCCTCTAGCTCTGGGGGTGCTATGTCATTCATAATTTCTTGGTATAAGGTGTAAGGAATAGCACTCACGCTAGCACATATGTCACATAAACCATGATAACAATGATCCCCTATTTTAACTGAGACAATGGGCATGCCAACAATAGGTCTGTGTTTATCCTTTTTATCAGGTTTGGCAATTCTAGCAGCTTCTTCACAGAAGTAAATAACATGCCCGTCTACATTTTCTTCCAAGAGATCCTTAACCATAGCAATACTAGGTTCTACTTTAATTTTTTCATATGGTTTAGGTGTTCTAATATAACTTTTGTTGACCGCAGTTGAAACTTTAGCATGTTCCTTTATCCGAACAGGGAAAGGTGGTTTCTCAATATAACCAGTAGGAACAACTGGATCAACATTATAAAGTATAGTTTCTTCCTTAGCTAGTGCCAGTTCTTTAATTTCTTCTTTAATAGGTGGGTGATATCTAAACCACTTCTCTTTAGGGAGATCAACATGAGTATCAAATGATTCACAAAAAGAGGCTACTATCTCAGAGTCAAGTCCATATTTAGTGCTAAACTTTTGAAAAGCATCGGTATTCATAAAAGATTTAACACAATCATACTTAAGCTTAATACCTGACTATTTACCTCCGTCGAGTTCCCAATCTTCAGAGTTGCATTTAATTCTTTCCAAAAGATCCCACGGGAATTCAATAGTCTTCTTCATAAAAGAACTAGTACAGAAGTATTGAGCATGGATTGATCATCACGAGAAAGCCGAGCATAAAAATTCTGAATAATAATTTCTCTTGAGAGCTCATGATTGGGGCATGAATATAACATTGACTTAAGCCTCCCCCAAGCTAGAGCGATACTTTCTCCTTTACGAGGCCAAAAATTATATATGTAATGCCGATCACGATGAACTAGATGCATAGGATAACTTTTTTGGTGAAACTCCAATTTCGATCGATTCCAGTTCCAAGCTCCAATATCATAGCATAGCCTATACCATGCCAATGATTTTCCCTTCAAAGATAAAGGGAAAACCTTCTTCATAACTTCATCTCCGGGTAAACCTGCAAGGTTAAACAATCCACAAATTTGTTCCACATATATCAAGTGCATATCAGGATGTTCGGTTTCGTCTCCTGCATAAGGATTAGCTATCAGTTGTTCTATCATACCTGAAGGAATTTCATATTCAATATTTTCAGTAGGTGCAGTAGGTTGAGGTGTAGCTAATTGTGGTTCCGTTTGAGGTGAAGATACCCCGAACAAACCCCTCAAAGGATTATTCTCCATAGTAACAAGTGACAATAAATTTTAGCACACTATATAAATGTTTTTTTACCAAATTCCACTTACCAAAAGCGCTTCACTCCCCGGCAACGGCGCCAGAAAATAGCCTTGATGACCCACAAGTATAGGGGATCAATTGTAGCTATTTTCGATAAGTAAGAGTGCCGAACCCAACGAGGAGCAGAAGGAAATGACAAGTAGTTTTCAGCAAGGTAATGTCTGCAAGTGCTGAAATTATAACAGAGTAGTTTGATAGCAAGATATTTTGTACCGAGCATGTAATGATA
The DNA here is from genome assembly GCF_018294505.1 of Triticum aestivum. Taxonomy (NCBI): domain Eukaryota; kingdom Viridiplantae; phylum Streptophyta; class Magnoliopsida; order Poales; family Poaceae; genus Triticum; species Triticum aestivum. The sequence continues at coordinate 41,352,083 of NC_057804.1, forward strand.
GTAGTCACGAAAGTGCAGCAAGGTAGCCCAATCCTTTTGAGGCAAAGGACATGCCAAAACGGTCTCTTATAGTGAGCAAAGCGTTCTTGAGGGTACACGGGGATTTCATCTAGTCACTTTCATCATGTTGGTTCGATTTGTATTCGCTACTTTGATAATTTGATATGTGGGTGGACCGGTGTTTAGCTGTTGTTCTTACTTGAACAAACCTCCTACTTATGATTAACCCTCCCGCAAGCATCCGCAACTACGGAAAAAGTATTAAGAATAAATTCTAACCATAGCATTAAACTTTTGGATCCAATCGGTCCCTTACGGAATAGCACATAAACTGGGGTTTAAGCTTTTGTCACTCTCGCAACCCATCATCTAATTACTACTCCACATGCATTCCCTTAGGCCCAAATATGGTGAAGTGTCATGTAATCGACGTTCACATGACACCACTAAGGGAATCACAACATACATACTATCAAAATATCGAACGCATCAAGTTCACATGATTACTTGCAACATGATTTCTCCCGCGACCTGAAGAACAAAAGTAACTACTCACAAATGATAATCATGCTCAAGATCAAAGCGGTATTAAATAGCATAATGGATCTGAACATATAATCTTCCACCAAATAAACCATATAGTAATCAACTATAAGATGTAATCAACACTACTAGTCATCCATAAGCACCAATCTATAGTTCCGGTAACAAGATTGAACACAAGAGATGAACTAGGGTTTGAGATGGGATGGTGTTGTTGAAGATGTTGATGGAGATTGCCCTCCCCAAGATGGGAGAGTTGTTGGTGATGATTTCCCCTCCGGAAGGGAAGTTCCCCGGCGGAATCGCTCCGTCGGAGGGCAAAAGTGCTCCTGCCCAAGTTCCGCCTCGAGACGGTGGCGCTCCATCCCAAAAGTCCTCTCCTTACTTTTTTCTAGGTAAAAATGACTTATATACCAGAAGATGGGCACCAGAGGTGGGCTTGGGTGAGCACAACCCATCAGGGCGCGCCTGGGTGAGCACAATCCATCAGGGCGTGCCTGGGCTCCCTGGCGCACACAGGTGGGTTGTGCCCACCTGGTGGGCCCCCTCTGGTACTTATTTGCTCCAATATTCATCAAATATTCCATAAAAATTCTCCGTGAAGTTTCAACTTGTTTGAAGTTGTGTAGAATAGGTAGCATGACGTAGCTTTTTCAGGTCCAGATTTCCAGTTGCCTGAATTCTCCCTCTTTGTGTGTACCTTACAAATTATGAGAGAAAAGGCATTAGAATTACTCCTAAAAGCATTATTATGCATAAAAACATTATAAATAGCACTAAGAAAACATGATGTAAAATGGACGTATCATGCTGCTACTGATATGTGATGTTGCTGCTGAACAAGTGTTGTTGTGTATGTGCTACTGCTGCTGCTGTATAAGTCATGCTAATGTATCATTGTTGGTTTTGGGTAAGTGCATCTACTTTATATCAGTATTCTTCATATATAATCATTCTATATATATATATATATATATATATATATATCAGTATTCTTCATATATAATCATTCTATATATATATATATATATATATATATATATATATATATATATATATATTGCAAATACTTTAGTTTCAAACATTACATCAGAGTTCAATTTTCATCATATGACAGACATTACATCATAGTTCAATTTTCATCATATGACAGCTGATCAATTCCAATGTAGAGAATGACCATCCAAACAAGCTTCAGAATTGAGCCTATCATTAGAATTCCAACTAGCAATTCTGTTCGCATCCAAACAGCAGAATTTGGGTTCAATGTCAATGTCAAAGTCAACGAGATTTGATATTGGGGCCAATTCAATTCCATGGCCCTGAATATCAACATCCAAACAAAGTGTTAGTCAATGTGTTACTAATCAATTTATATAAGTATTAAGAAATGCCTTTCTTTGGAATAGAAAAGGAATGCATACTAAACTAGATAATACGTCACATGTTGATGCCAGAATCTTGCTAAAAGAAATGCATGAACCGGTGCTCAAAACAATTAAAACTAACACAAAACAAAATATAAGAGTATTCTCAATTTTTACTTAGAAAGTAGAACATATGACACATGTAACAAAATGACGTATAAGAAAATAAAATATTTTTTATTGAAGTTAACGAAATGATATCTTTTAACAAAAAATGTGAAGAATGAACTTCATTGGTATGCTCCAAGCAACCAACACATATATCATCCATGACAACACAATTGATCAAAAAAACTTAGGAGTGTCATGCATGATTTATTGATGTGTCATTGTTGCATGGATAGATTAAACCAATATATATATATATATATATATATATATATATATATATATATATATATATATATATATATATATATATATATATATATATATATATATATATATATATATATATATAGCATACGACTAATATGTGTGACTTGCTGATATGGCAAGACTAAATGAATAGGACAATTAGATAATGCTTGCCAGGGGAACCATGTTAAAAAATGCATAAATAGGTATTTAAAACAACTAAAACTTATGAAAAGTAAATGTGAGAGCATTCTCCTTTTATGTTTTAGAAACAATAAAACCTATGAAGTATGTGATGAAATAATGGGTGTGAAGAGAAAAAAATGGATTGAACTTAACACAATGCAATCATTAACAAAAATGTGCAACATGAGCTTTATATTTCTGCTCCAAGCGTCCAACACATATACCGTTCATGACCATACAAAAATCATCATAAATTTTTAACTTGCCAATGTCGTGCATGAATTGAGTCTCCTGGTAAAATACATGCATGACTTGATGAGGTGGCATGGTTTACATGGATATATTAATGCAAATTGTAAGTTATGAGTACATGCATGACTTGAGGATGTCAAAAAAATCGATTCAACGGCTATCGATAATTGAGATGATGTGGAAGCACACATGTGGAGGGAAATCTAGTAAGTATATCAAAAGCAAATTGTGTATTACACTCGATTGATTTTTATTATGATTTGCTAATTCTCATCTACTCCCTTCGTTTTTAAATATAAGTTATTTAGAGAATTCAATATGGACTATATACGGATGTATATAGACATACTTTGGAGCGTAGATTCACTCATTTTGCTCCGTATATAGTCTATATTGGGATCTCTACAAAAACTTATATTTATGAACGGAGGGAGTGGATAAGAAATAACAAAGTCCCATCTAACTCCCACACATCATTTGAGTAAACAAACAAAATGAAAATAATAATAAACCAGCACGAATCTTCATGAAAATGTTAGATGTGACTTGGTTAAGTCTTCATCTAGATGAGCACTAGACACACCTCGTGCTTGCATGATGAGTTGATCCCTAATCGTGCGGGTATATGCTTAACACAAAGGAGACAAATTGAGAAACCCAAAGTTTCTTTCCAAAGCTCCTGTGAACGAGCCGATTAGAAATGTCGCACAAAAGGTTCAGGACATAACGCACACACACCACGCAAACCACCCAAACTTGTTTTACATGTAGTACACGTAAACATGTACCAGCCGTTTACAAATGGTGAAAGAAACCCAACCAATCAAACAGACATGTACACAGACCCATCGAGAAGAGGGGCTACCGAGCTACTACTGGTAGCGCGTGGCGATGCGCAGCATGACGGTGGCCGCGACGGTGACCCCGTAGAAGACGATGAAGAGGCCGGTGACGTTGATGAGCCTGGCCTCGGTGCCGGGCGTGGCGCTGGCGCTCTTCTGGACGAGCCCCGTCTGCGCGGCGCACACGGCCAGGAGGAAGATGACGAGCCCTCCCGCGACGTGCACGGGGGCCGCGGCGGCGCGCGTGTGCTCGTGCGTGCCGGGCATCCAGAAGACGGCGAAGCCGATGAGCCACTGCAGCGCGAAGAGGGAGATGGCGCCGATGCCGATCCAGGAGTGGAGGCTGAGCAGGTCCGGCACCACGGCCACGTTGTGGAACTTGAAGGCCGCGTAGATGCCGAAGACGCCGAGGATGAAGGCCACCAGGTGCACCAGCATGTGCACCATCTTCTGCGCCCGGTGGTTCATCGGGATCGTCGTGTACACCAGTATGGCTGCACATACGGATATGTACATGTTAATTTTGCATACGGATATGTACCAACCATATGCCAATTGCAAGATGGATGATGAGCTTGGCAGGAAAACGTAGCGATCCACGGCGGTCATTATCGGCATCCATCATCCGAGGTGACCTTTGGCATGGACGCCCACCCAGCACACCGATTGGCACTTCAGAACGAGCCTGGTCCAGTGCTTTTACGGCCACCAAACACCTACAAAGCCCTGCTACGTGTACCGATCCGGTCTAAAATGTAGTGTGGTGACGCACTGACACCTTGTCTTCTTTTGCAATGGAATTTCGGCCCATGTCAACAACAACTGTGCTTTTGGCAATCATTAATGATTCTGTTGCGACGTTTTGCAAATTGCATACTACTCATGTATCTATCTATCTCCCCTAAACCTTGGTTAAGATTCCCACAAAAAGGTAAAGCTTGGTTAAGGACTTAAGGTCACTGTGTTTGGGAGTTTTTTTTTTTTGCGCATACACTGTGTTTGGGAGTTGGTAAGACGACATTGACAACTCAGGTTAGTGTGCATTGGACGTACCTTCGCCGATGAGAAGAATGAACCCCCATGTCATCACAAAGGGATGGACCTGCATTACAGAAAGCAGAGATCAATACTACTAGTGCCAGATTTGTTTCTGTAATAAGTAAATAAATAAGGTAACAATGCAGTCGACGATCACACATGCAAGATGAAAGAAGCAGAGGGATCAAGAACACCGGTGGCGGTACGTACGTTGAAGATCTGCTCAGGGTCGTCGGACTGTATGTTGATGCCGCCGCGGAAGCGGAGGAGCCAGACGAGCATGAGCACGGCGGTGGTGAGGAAGAGCAGGTGCGCGAACATGGCCACGCGCGACGCCACCACGGAGTGCCGGTGGTGGCCGCCGATGATCCCGCCGATCGCCATTCCCGCGCCTAGCTAGCTACTTTCCACCCTAGCTTGGCTCTGATCGCCGGCGAGACAGGGTAGAATGGATGACGGGGATCAGTAAGCTGGCCTTGTTCTTCTGCATGGGCGCGGCGCGGGGCTGGGTTTTAACGTGGCCACCGAGAATCCGAGGTTACACCGGGGCGGAGGCTTGGGTTTGGTATATCGGCGAGCTGGGCGTGCGTGTTGAAAGTAAGGCATCTCCGGCTGTGTATATGCGATGGTGATGGTGATGGCTTTGCAATGCAGGGAAGCAAGTAATCCCGAAGAGTGGTGACAGCATGTCGAATTGTCGATCGAAGACGACATATATCGCCCGCACTCGGCCGTAAGCATCTAAACGGGCCCTAAGCTAGCGCGCGAGGCGCCCCTATGTCTCGCTTCATGCGAAACAGAGGGAACCGTCGCTTTATTGTTTGGTTTTTCTTTCATTTGTCTATTTTTGTTTTTTTGCTTTCAATTTTTACTTTGTTCATAATTCCAAATATTCTAAATAAATAAATAAATTACCAAAATAACTCAACATAGAACATGTGAAAATTTAATCAAGCTTTTGAAAAAATTTAATCAAGTATTTGGAAAAAAATTGAACAACATGTTGACTATGTAGTAAACAAATCTTAAACTTGTATTAAAGATGTATAGGTAAATCCCAAAATTGTGTATAGAATAAATATTGACCAAGTATCCACAAAATGTTAAATTTATATTTGAAAAATGTTAACGTGTGTTAGAAAAATGTACTAGATATAAATAAAAATGTGTGTAGAAAAACTATGAAACTTGAGGAAAATAAAAATAAAAACAAATGAAAAAGAGACATAAACAAACAAAGCCGAAGAAAAATGAAGAAACAAAAAATAAAATAATAAATTCATTGAAACCAAGAAAGAAACAAAGAAAACTGAAGCAACACAAAGAAAAGGAAAAAAACAGTAAAAACAGATAAGGAAACAAAAAAAATGAGAAAAACAAGAAAAAACAAAACAAATAAAAAAACGCAATGCCAATGGAAACCCGTAGAGAAAACAAAGAAAACCAATAAAAATGTAAAAAAGACAAACAAAACCGAAGTAAAGCAAATAAAAAATAAAAACCAAGAAAGAGAGAGAAACAAAATTGAAAAAAAAAGAAAGAAAATAGAAAGAAAATGGTCAAAATGTAGAAATAAAAAAATCCCAGTGAGAAAGAAAAAAACCGAAAAACCAAAAGAAAGCCAACTTTTTTACCCTCAAATAGTCGCCCCCTAGTATTTACCACGAAGCTGACTGTAAATCAGCTTTGCCCTTCATGCAGTATACCCGGGTTCAAATCTGGTGTGTGCTCCTCTTTTTCTTCTCATTTTCTTTTAAGGGTGCGCTAAAGGTTCAACCCGGTTTGTTTGCGTGACGAGCAATCCCCCTCAGCGGGAGTAACTTGTATCTCGCCTAAGGCGAGATATAGCTCCCTCAAGGGGCGTTGATGGGAGTCCTCCAATTCCTATCTGGTGCCCGCTGCACCGGTCACAGTGCTTTTCAAAAACTAGTGCACCCCCCTCCCCCTCCACATCACTGTGTATCTAAACTGATGACAACTCGATAGTTCAGTGTGCCATGCTTTACGGCTTAGAATCGAGACTTCAAAGACGTTTTAAACGTCATGGAGCATATGAGATGTTCCAAGAGTTGAAGTTAATATTTCAAGAAAATGCCCGAGTTGAGAGTTATGAAGTCTCCAACGAGTTCTATAGGTGCAAAATGGAGGAGAATAGTTCTGTCAGTGAACACATACTCAGAATGTCTGGGTACCATAACTACTTGACTCGGCTAGGAGTTAATCTTCCTGATGATAGTGTCATTGACAGAGTTCTTCAATCACTGCCACCAAGCTATAAGGGCTTCGTGATGAACTATGATATGAAAGGGATGAACAAGATAATTCCTGAGCTCTTCGCGATGCTAAAGGCTGCGGAGGTAGAAATCAAAAAGGAGCATCAAGTGTTGATGGTCAACAAGACCACTAGTTTCAAGAAAAGGGGCAAAGGAAAGAAGGGGAACTTCAAGAAGAACGGCAAGAAAGTTGCTGCTCAGGAGAAGAAACCCAAGTCTGGACCTAAGCCTAGAACTGAGTGCTTCTACTCCAAAGGAACTGGTCATTGGAAGCGGAACTGCCCCAAGTATTTGGCGGATAAGAAGGATGGCAAAGTGAAAGGTATATTTGATATAAATGTTATTGATGTGTACCTTACTAATGCTCGTAGTAGCGCCTGGGTATTTAATACTGGTTCTGTTGCTCATATTTGCAACTCGAAACAGGGGCTACAGATTAAACGAAGATTGGCTAAGGACGAGGTGACGATGCGCGTCGGAAATGGTTCCAAGGTCGATGTGATCGGTGTCGGCACGCTACCTCTACACCTACCTTCGGGGTTAGTTTTAGACCTGAATAATTGTTATTTGGTGTCAGCGTTGAGCATGAACATTATATCTAGATCTTGTTTGCAGCGAGATGGTTATTCACTTAAATCAGAGAATAATGGTTGTTCTATTTATATGAGTAATATCTTTTATGGTCATGCACCCTTGCTGAGTGGTCTATTTTTGTTGAATCTCGATCGTGGTGATACACATGTTCATAATATTGAAGCCAAAAGATGTAAAAGTTGATAATGATAGTGCAACTTATTTGTGGCACTGCCGTTTAGGTCATATTGGTGTAAAGCGCATGAAGAAACTCCATGTTGATGGGCTTTTGGAATCACTTGATTATGAATCACTTGGTGCTTGCGAACCATGCCTCATGGGCAAGATGACTAAAACTCCATTCTCTGGAACAATGGAACGAGCTACTGAGTTATTGGAAATAAAACATACCGACGTATGCGGTCCAATGAGTGTTGAGGCTCGTGGCAGGTATTGTTATTTTCTTATGTTCACAGATGTTTTGAGCAGATATGGGTATATCTACTTAATGAAGCATAAGTTTGAAACGTTTGAAAAGTTCAAAGAATTTCAGAGTGAAGTGGAAAATCATCATAACAAGAAAATAAAGTTTCTGTGATCTGATCGTGGAGGAGAATATTTGAGTTACGAGTTTGGTCTTCATTTAAAACAATGTGGAATAGTTTCACAACTAACGCCACCTAGAACACCACAGCGTAATAGTGTGTCGAAACATCGTGACTGTACTTTATTGGATATGGTGTGATCTATGATGTCTCTTACTGATTTACTGCTATCGTTTTGGGGTTATGCTTTAGAGACGGCTGCATTCACGTTAAATAGGGCACCACCAAAATCCGTTTAGACGACGCCTTATGAACTGTGGTTTGGCAAGAAACCAAAGTTGTTGTTTCTCAAAGTTTGGGGATGCGATGCTTATGTGAAAAAGCTTCAACCTGATAAGCTCAAACACAAATCGGAGAAGTGCTTCTTCATAGGATACCCAAAGGAAACTGTTGGGTACACCTTCTATCACAGATCTGAAGGCAAGATATTCGTTGCTAAAAATGGATCCTTTCTAGAGAAGGAGTTTCTCTCGAAAGAAGTGAGTAGGAGGAAAGTAGAGCTTGATGAGGTAATTGTACCTTCTCCCGAATTGGAAAGTAGTTCATCACAGAAATCAGTTCTAGTGATTCCTACATGAATTAGAGAGGAAGCTAATGATGATGATCATGAAACTTCAGATCAAGTTACTACATAACCTCGTAGGTCTTCCAGAGTACGGTCTGCACCAGAGTGGTACAGTAATCCTATTCTAGAAGTCATGTTACTAGACCATGATGAACCTACGAACTATGAGGAAGCGATGATGAGCCCAGATTCCGCGAAATGGCTTGAGGCCATGAAATCTGAGATGGGATCCATGTATGAGAACAAAGTGTGAACTTTGGTGGATTTGCCTGACGGTCGGCAAGCCATAGAAAATAAATGGATCATCAAGAAGAAGACTGACGCTGACGGTAATGTTACTGTCTACAAAGCTTGACTTGTTGCGAAAGGTTTTTTACAAGTTCAAGGAGTTGACTACGATGAGACTTTCTCACCCATAGCGATGCTTAAGTTTGTCTGAATCATGTTAGCAATTGCTGCATTTTATGATTGTGAAATTTGGCAGATGGATGTCAAAACTGCATTCCTGAATGTATTTCTGGAAGAAGAGTTGTATATGATGCAACCAGAAGCTTTTGTCGATCCAATGGTTGCTAACAAAGTGTGCAAGCTCCAGCGATCCATTTATGGACTGGTGCAAGCCTCGAGTTGGAATAAACGCTTTGATAGTGTGATCAAAGCATATGGTTTTATACAGACTTTTGGAGAAGCCCGTATTTACAAGAAAGTGAGTGGGAGCTCTGTAGCATTTCTTTCTAATATTATATGTGGATGACATATTGTTGATTGGAAATGATACATAATTTCTGGATAGCATAAAAGGATACTTGAATAAGACTTTTTCAATGAAAGACCTTAGTGAAGCTGCTTACATATTAGGCATCAAGATCTATAGAGATAGATCGAGATGCTTAATTGGACTTTCACAAAGCACATACCTTGATAAAGTTTTGAAGAAGTTCAAAATGGATCAGATCAGTCAAAGAAAGGGTTCTTACATGTGTTACAAGGTGTGAAGTTGAGTCAGACTCAATGCCCGACCACTGCAGAAGATAGAGAGAAGATGAAAGTCATTCCCTATGCTTCAGCCATAGGTTCTATCATGTATGCAATGTTGTGTACCAGACCTGATGTGTGCCTTGCTATAAGCATAGCAGGGAGGTACCAAAGTAATCCCGGAGTGGAGCACTAGACAACAGTCAAGAACATCCCGAAATAGCTGAAAAGGACTAAGGATATGTTTCTCGTTTCTGGAGGTGACAAAGAGCTCGCCATAAATGGTTACGTCGATGCAAGCATTGACACTGATCCGGATGACTCTAAGTCACAATCTGGATACGTATTTATATTGAATGGTGGAGGTGTCAGTTGTGCAGTTCCAAGCAAAGCGTCGTGACGGGATCTACGTGTGAAGCGGAGTACATAGATGCTTCAGAAGCAGCAAATGGAGGAGTCTGGATGAAGGATTTCATATCCGATCTAGGTGTCATACCTAGAGCATCGGGTCCAATGAAAATCTTTTGTGACAATACTGGTGCAATTGCCTTGGCAAAGGAATCCAGATTTCACAAGAGAACTAAGCACATCAAGAGACGCTTCAATTCCTTCTATCATCAAGTGTCGGAGGGAGACATAGAGATTTGCAAGATATATACGAATATAAATGTTGCAGACCCGTTGTCTAAGCCTCTTCCACGAGCAAAACATGATCAGCACCAAGACTCCATGGGTGTTAGAATCATTACAGTGTAATCTAGATTATTGACTCTAGTGCAAGTGGGAGACTGAAGGAAATATGCCCTAGAGGCAATAATAAAGTTTTTATTTATATTTCCTTATATGATGATAAATGTTTATTATTCATCCTAGGATTGTATTAACCGGAAACTTAGTACATGTGTGAATACATAGACAAACATAGTGTCCCTAGTATGCCTCTACTTGACTAGCTCGTTAATCAAAGATGGTTATGTTTTCTAACCATAGACATGTGTTGTCATTTGATAAACGGGATCACATCATTAGGAGAATGATGTGATCGACAAGACCCATCCATTAGCTTAGCATTATGATCGTTGTAGTTTCATTGCTACTGCTTTCTTAATGACTTATACATGTTCCTCAGACTATGAGATTATGCAACTCCTGAATATCGGAGGAACACCTTGTGTGCTATCAAACGTCACAACGTAACTAGATGATTATAAGATGCTCTACAGGTGTCAAGGAAGGTGTTTGTTGGGTTGGCATAGATCGAGATTAGGATTTGTCTCTCCGTGTATCGGAGAGGTATGTCTGGGCCCTCTCGGTAATGCTCATCACTATAAGCCTTGCAAGCAATGTGACTAATGAGTTAGTTACGAGATGAAGCATTACGGAACGATTAAAGAGACTTCCCAGTAACGAGATTGAACTAGGTATGATGATACCGACGATCGAATCTCGGGCAAGTAACATACCGATGACAAAGGTAACAATGTATGTTGTTGTGAGGTTTGACCGATAAAGATCTTCGTAGAATACGTAGGAGCCAATATGAGCATCCAGGTTCCGCTATTGGTTATTGATCGGAGATGTGTCTCGGTCATGTCTACATAGTTCTCGAACCTGTAGGGTCCGCACGCTTAACGCTCGATGATGATTTATATTATGAGTTATGTGTTTTCATGACCCAAGTTTGTTCGGAGTCCTGAATGAGATCACAGACGTGACGAGGAGTCTCGAAATGGTCGAGACATAAAGATTGATATATTGGAAGGCTATATTCGGACATCGGAATGGTTCCGGAGAAGTTCGGGTATTTTTCGGAATACCGGGAGGTAATCGGAACCCCTCGGGGAGCTGATGGGCCTTAGTGGGAAGGAGAGGCAGCGGCCAGGAGGTGCCCCCCCCCCCAAGCTCAGTCCGAATTGGACAAGGGGTTGGGGGTACGTCCCCCTCTCCCTTCCTTCCCCTTTCTCCTTGAGGTGGAATTCTACTAGGACTTGGAGTCCTAGTAGGACTACCCTCTCCTGGCGCGCCTAGCAAGGGCCGGCCGGCCTCCCCCTCCCTCCTTTATATACGGGGGCAGGGGGCACCTTAGAACACACCAAGTTTTGCCTTAGCCATGTGTGGTGCCCCCCTCCACTGTTACACACCTCAATCATATCGCCGTAGTGCTTAAGCGAAGCCCTGCGCCGGTAACATCATCATCACCGTCGCCATGCCGTCGTGCTGACGGAACTCACCCTCGTCCTCAACTGGATCAAGAGTACGAGGGACGTCATCGATCTGAATGTGTGTTGAACGCGGAGGTGCCGTACGTTTGGTACTTGGATCGGTTGGATCGCGAAGACGTTCGACTACATCAACCGCGTTACTAAATGCTTCCGCTTTCGGTCTACAAGGGTACGTGGACACACTCTCCCGTCTTGTTGCTATGCATCTCCTAGATAGATCTTGCGTGATCATAGGAATTTTTTGAAATACTATGTTCCCCAACAACACATGGCAGTATCTAGTGGAGTCATCAATGAACGTCATAAAATACTTCTTTCCGCCTTTTGTCAACACACCATTCATTTCACAAAGATTTGAATGTATGAGCTCTAGTGGTGCAAGGTTTCTTGTTTCTGCAATCGTATGAGACTTATGAGGTTGCTTAGCTTGCACACACACTTGACACTTAGATCCCTTGATAGTGGTGAAACTAGGTATTAAGTTTAACTTAGCTAGTCGCAACATGCAACCAAAGTTAACATGATAAAGACGTGAATGCCACACATTTCATTCACTATTGTTGCAAACATGATTAACAACTTTATTACAAACATCTGATAAGGATGAACGAAACAGACCTCCTGACTCATAGCCTTTACCAACAGAAGTTCCATACTTGGATATTAAAAATGTATTCGACTCAAAGACAAGCTTGTAGCCATCTCTAGATAGAAGAGATCCGCTAACAAGATTTTTATTGATAGAAGGGACATAATGCACGTTCTTTAGCCACATGATCTTCCCCGAAGTAAACTTCAGATCGACCGTGCCACGAACAGAAGCACTTGAACCATTGCCCATCAGCACGGTTGAAGTCCCTGCAGTCTGATAAGACGAAAACATGGAAATATCACCGCATACATGCACATTAGCACCCATGGCAATCAACCAATCAGGAGAATGACATACTGAAAGAATAGTGGGAAATATACCATACCCAGCATCCTTCATGTCAGTGTCACCAATGACAACATTAGCGGTCTTTCCGCCTTTCCCAAGATGACGCTTGTCATAACAATTAGTGCAACTAGGAGCCCAATGGTCAGGATCTCCGCACACATGACAAACACCTTTCTTGTCATTCTTCTTCTTGAAGTTCGTGTGCTGTACAACCTTGTTCTTCCCATCAAACTTTGCTTTACCATCAAACTTGCCCTTGTTCTTGAACTTGTGGGGCTGGAAGTTTTTCTTTCGTACTAGATTAGCACTAGATCCTCCCTCAATACCTCGAGCACGTGTGTCCTTTGATCTTGTATTTTCGTCCACATCAAGAGTACCAATGACATCTGGAACAGAAAACTCCTGCCTCTTATGCTTAGGTAGCAAAATTCCTCCACGAAGGAGGAAGCTTAGTGATGATGCCTCCGGCAACAAACTTGTTCGGTAGCATACAATTGAAGTGCTCAAGTTCTCTAGCAAACGACTGTATCTCGTGATCTTGCTCAACCACGGAGCGCTCTTCAATCATCTTGTAGTCATACAATTGTTCCATGATGTATAGCTCAGTGCCAGCATCTGAGACCCCAAACTTGGCCTTGAGTGCATCCCACATATCTTCTTCATTATCAATTGACGCATAAGCATCAACTATGTTCTCTCCAAGAACACTCAAGAGAGCAGCCTTAAACAGGGTATCCATTTTCTGAAAAGCTTGTTCCTATTGAGCATCATAATCTCCTTCAGGTTTGCCAAGAGTGGCATCATAGCAACTCATGGTTTGAAACCATAAGACTACTCTCACGTGCCACCTCTTATAGTGGATACCCTCAAACATAGGAGGTCTCATGGAAGCAGCAAAACCACTCGGGGTAAATTGCCTATTATAAGGTTTTTTGGATTGTTGGAAATATGAGCAATTTACCATATGATTTTATTAACAGAAATAGTAGATAAAACATGACTATTGTACCAAAGATAAAACAAGTCATGCAATCCAACAGAGAGAAGGTAAGTAGCACCTGCATATATGAACTAGAACCGAACATATGTAGAGCAGACACTAGAGCAAGAAGCTGTGACAGAACCTCAAACAAAAAGAGTACAAGAACATACGGAACAGGAGCAGAAGCACCGATCTTCGGGCCGGTGTCCTCGCCAGCCATGTCATCGATGAGGTTGTCGACGTCCGAGAAGAAATCATCGTCGAGGAAGTAGTCGTCGGAGTCTAGGGCGTCCGTGATGAAGAAGTCAGTAGTCGCATGGAGCGCTCCCCAAAAACCTTATCACCCTTCTCCCGTACAGGACTCAAAGAGGTGCGGTTTCAGAGGCCTACTGTCCCAACCTGCGGTGCACACCGCAAGCTGGGATGGGGAAGGTCGTAGCAGTAGCTCAGTGGTCAGGAACTTGGAGGCCGTAGGATTGTGTTGTTCTGGTGTGTCTCTCTGAGAGGAGCGACCTCTCTTATGTAGGCACGAGAGAAAGAGGCGAACAGGCTGCGGCGGGAGATGAAGCAACAGAGGGAGATGAATTGAACAGGCAGCAGGCGAAGAGGTGTGTTGTTCGGATTCAATCTCCTCTACAGCAAAAACTTTTTAGCTCTCATGTGACCGTTCGTATACCCGTCGTGTGTGGCAAAAATTTAGACATCGGCTCATTGCCGCAACCCGTGGCGCGTCGTGACGTGACGAGGCGGGTAGCGGAGGAGGAGCGCGCGTGAATGTTCCTCTTGTTCTCATGCTCATAATGTGGGAAAACATCCTCCCTTATAAGGAGGTCCAACTCCCACCAAACTAGCAATGTGGGACTAAACTTTAGTTCCACCTCTTGCCTTGCACGAATGGGCTGCGTGGGCCTCTAGGATTTATTAGGAATTTCTGAAACTGCTATTGGGCTGGCCCAAAATAGACAAAATTCCAGCATATTCGTGCCAGTTTATTATTTTTTACATTTTGTTTGATTACTCAAATGATGCGTGGGAGTTATATGGGACTTTGTTATTTCTTATGTGGATGAGAATTAGCAAATCGTAATAAAAATCAATCGAGTGCAATAGTTATTTGAGATTACCACATAATTGGATTTTGATATACTAATATGTAGACTTCGCGGGATACATGCTTGCATCCTATTGAAATATGTAGGACGCCGATAACGCCCACACGAGTGGGCGTTAAGGGGTCTGCCCACACAATTTGTGTGGTGTTTAAGAGGATCAGCCCACAAGCCCACGTGTGGGCAAAACAAGTAATGCCCACACGCCTCTTTTTTTCCTCGCGGTCCCTCTCACATGCCTACGTGTGGGCAAAATAGATAACGCCCACACGCCCGTACGTCAGGCCTCCTGCCTTATGGTCCTGCACGCCACGCGTGACAGTCACCAGCGTCCCCGCAGTTGCCATGGTCTGGACCCTCTTCCATGTTAATTTAACTACAGTTGTCATGTCGCTGAAACTACAGTTGCCATGTCGGACAACTACAGTTGTCATGGTTGCTCAACTGCAGTTGCCATGTATGGTCTTGTCTACTGCAGTTGCCATGATTTCAAAACTTTAGGAGTTGCCACCTACTAACACTAGGCAGTTGAGAGAGTTGCGATGTGCTCAGAAGCACGCTAGGGCAGTTGCCATGTAAAAGGAAGAGTTGCCATCTGCTTACGTGCACGCTAGGGCAGTTGCCATTGTTGGGGAACGTAGTAATTTCAAAAAAAATTCCTACAAACACGCAAGATCATGGTGATGCATAGCAACGAGAGGGGAGAGTGTTGTCCATGTACCCTCGTAGACCGAAAGCGGAAGCAATAGCACAACGCAGTTGATGTAGTCGTACGTCTTCACGATCTGACCGATCCAAGTACCGAACGTACGGCACCTCCGAGTTCAGCACATGTTCAGCTCGATGACGTCCCACGAACTCCGATCCAGCAGAGCTTTGCGGGAGAGTTCTGTCAGCACGACGGCGTGATGACGGTGTTGATGATGCTACTGACGCAGGGCTTCACCTAAGCACCGCTACAATATTATCGAGGTGGAATATGGTGGAGGGGGGGCACTGCACACGGCTGGGAGAGATCAACAGATTAACTTGTGTGTTCATGGGGTGCCCCTTGCCTCAATATATAAAGGAAGAGAGGAGGGGAGGTCGTCCGGCCCCTATGGGCACGCCAAGTGTGGAGTCCTACTAGGACTCCAAGTCCTAGTAGGAGTCCACCAAAGGGAAGGAGGGAAGAAGGAAGGAGAGGAAGGAGAGAAAGGAAAGGGGGGCCGGCCCCCTAGTCCAATTCGTGGTAGATCTACTCTTGTACTCATATCATCAATATCAATCAAGCAGGAAGTAGGGTTTTACCTCCATCAAGAGGGCCCGAACCTGGGTATACATCGTGTCCCTTGCTTCCTGTTACCATCAGCCTAAGACGCATAGATCGGGACTCCCTACCCGAGATCCACCGGTTTTGACACCGACATTGGTGCTTTCATTGAGAGTTCCTCTGTGTCGTCGCTGCAAGGCTTGATGGCTCCTTCAATCGTCAACAACACGGTCCAGGGTGAGACTTTCCTCCCCGGACAGATCTTCGTGTTCGGCGGCTTCGCACTGCGGGCCAATTCGCTTGGCCATCTGGAGCAGATCGACAGCTACGCCCCTGGCCATCAGGTCAGGTTTGGAAACCTGAACCACACGGTCGATATCCGCGGAAACTTGATCTTCGACGGGTTCGGGCCTGCGCAGGAGCGCCGGACAATCACGATGAGCACGGCTTAGACCTGCTGTCGGATAATGCTCTTGATATCGCCCCTGCAGGAACCCCGAACCTAAATTCGGACTAGATTGCGTCGCCCAAGGACGGATGGATGGACCCCACCCCGCAAGCCGCACACTAATCGGCGGTAGAGCCGAACACAGGCCTTACCTCTAAGAAAGCCTATAACACCAGACCTCCGGACTCGTATCTGGCTGTAGGTTCCAGCCTGTGCGCTCCCGAGCCCGCCGAGCCCGGTCGGGCTCCGATAATGGAGTTTACCGCTGCGGATATCTTCCAGCACTTGCCCCTTGGCGATGTGCTAAACTCGTTGAAATCTCTTTCTTTGTCAGGAGACTCATGGCCGAACTATGTCCGGCTCGAGTGGGAAGTAGGCGACGAAGGAATCCGTTGCCCACCCACCACCCACTTCATAGCCACGGTTGATGATTTAACCGACGTGCTAGACTTCGACTCCGAAGACATCCACGGTATGGACGACGATGCAGGAGAAGAACAGGAACCACCGCTCACGAGGCGGTGGACAGCCACCTCCTCATATGATATATATATGGCAGACACTCCGAAGGAAACCAATGGCGATGAGGCAATGGAGGATAACCCCTCAAGGAAGCAAGCAAAGCATGGGCGTCGCCAACGCCGCTCCAAGCCCCGCCATAACAATACCGGCGCAGGAGACGAAAACAATTCAGATGGTGCCAAAGATGAATACAACCCTGATCAGCCTGCCTTCAAGCAGGCCGGACTAGCCACGGTGGGATACTTGGAGAGGAACAACTATATGCCCTCCTCCGAAGACGAGGTAAGCCTCGGCGATGCCGAATGCGGCGTGCCTGAGGATCCAGTAGAGCAAGTTCGCTTCAAGCGACAGCTCATGACCACGGCAAGGAGCCTGCAAAGGAAGCAACAGCAGCTTAAAGCTGACCAAGATTTGCTCATGGACAGGTGGACCATGGTCCTGGCCACCGAAACATACGGACTCGACCGCCCCGACAAAGGGCACACACGGCATAATTTGCTACCTCAACCTAAGCAGGAGAACCCAAGGCACATACCCCGACGTCAACACACCACAACGGTCCAAGACAATACGAAGGATACACAAAGAGGCATCCTCAAGCCTCGGCGCAATTGTCATAAACGTCAAGTTAGGGAAGTTGATGCCAAATCTAGCAACTCCCAGTTCGGTCAGCGGACAAAGAACAGCTCAAGCCTATCCGGCCCGAGCAACATACTCGATCAACCATGTGACATTCATGGTACTCCTAGAAGGACGGCCAAGCATACCAATAGAGAATGTCGGATCCTCAAAACAAAGCGGTCGGTCGTGTGCCAGAAATAATGAGGGGAAGAGTCCAATAACGGCGAAGTCAAAAGATCCTCCAGAGCATAAAAGTACGGCCGATCTCCCCCGATCACATCGACCGTCCGGACAATATCAACCACAACAATTTAATTGCACTACCTCTGGACCCAGTAGTCTGGGGGCTCCATCTCACATAAAGCCCCCGCGGATATGAAACCACAAATAACATCTTCTAAAAGATGCCAGGTGCAAAGATCAAGTTTTACTGGCCCACCACTCTAACGGTTGTCTTCGGATCACCAAACAAATACCACGCCAAAGAATAAGTCTTCGACACTTTCCCCTCATACAGTAATTACCATATGTTAACGGGACGAACCACGTTGACTAGATTCCACGTGGCAAACCATTAGGCCAGCCCCGTGTGATATAGTCACATCTATGGGCTAGGCCGAACCCCACCCTTAGAGCGGAAGTCATACCGCTGCCGGAGTAGCAAGTCGTGCCTGCCTATCCAAATTTTGATATGACAGCCAACTATCCGGACACCAACTGAGGAGTCCGTGCTACTTTACGACATAACGGCTGGGTTAACCAGGCTCCGATCAGGCACCCTCGGTCCAACCACAAGAGGACGTTTAGCTGCCATCAAGTATCTGCCTTTACAAACTAACTTTGACGCAGAACAGGATTGGCGACGTGGAATCAGCCCGGACACACAAGGGCAAGAACACACAAGTGAACCCCTCCCAAAAGAAGGCAGTCCGGATTCACTTCAGATCCACTCACAACCCCCTCCAGTCCGGCTGAGGGAGTCCTGGATTAGGGGGTGTCCGGATAGCCGAACTATCATGATCAGCCGGACTCCAAGACTGAAGATACAAGATTGAAGACTTCATCCCGTGTCCGGATGGGACTTTCCTTAGCGTGGAAGGCAAGCTTGGCGATACGGATATTTAGATCTCCTACCATTGTAACCGACTCTGTGTAACCCTAGCCCTCTCCGGTGTCTATATAAACCGGATGGCTTTAGTCCGTAGGACGAACAACAATCATACCATAGGCTAGCTTCTAGGGTTTAGCCTCCTTGATCTCGGGGTAGATCTACTCTTGTAATACCCACATCATCAATATCAATCAAGCAGGACGTAGGGTTTTACCTCCATCAAGAGGACCCGAACCTGGGTAAAACATCGTGTCCCTTGTTTCCTGTTACCATCCGCCTAGACGCACAGTTCGGGACCCCCTACCCGAGATCCGCCAGTTTTGACACCGACATTGGTGCTTTCATTGAGAGTTCCTCTGTGCCGTCGCAATCAGGAAGGATGCCTTTTCCTGTCTTTAAAGACGGCGCCGTCGTCAAGGGAGCTTTGGCCACCGGCCAAACTATCCGGCTAGGCGGTTTTCTTATGACCGCCTGTTCGGCCGCCGCTCCAACAATGACCTCTCAGGTCATCAAAAGCGATTTTCACGTCAACTCGGAATTCGCCAAGCAGCTAGATCCGATGGAGCTCTCCTCTGTAAATGAGCTCTTGGATCGCATCGCCACCCTGGGAGTCGCTACAGACTATGATCTGATTGGGCTTAAAACCGATCTGAGAGAAATTAACTCTCCCCAGGCTACCCACCACGTTGTCGTGGTAGAGGAACAACGCGGCAACTCTTCTTCTATGTTAAAGACCAGTAATGTCCGGATTCCCGATCCCTTCCTGCCGGATTCCCGCGGAGGGACGGACGCCAATCAAGTACTGAACCTAAAGTCAGGCATCGGACCAGATTTGTTGGATAACATCCAGCAATCCAAGCTTCCAAATCCGGAAACTTCTCGGCCTTTGAGCCTCATATTGGGCGGGGTTCCGAATTTAATTCCGCCCGCCCACCCAAACATAAGCGATCTATCTCAAATACGGCAAGAGCCCGATGAAACAGTACATCATTACTGGGCTAGATTCCTCCTGGTCATGGACAGGATAAAAGACTGCCGAGAGGAAAGCGCAATCTCAATTTTCTGCAACAATTGCACGGACAAGGGAATCATGAACGCCATAAGTCGTCGCAAAGTTACAAGCTTCGCCGACCTAGCGACCATAGTACAAAAATACTGTGCGGTGGAGAGTGCCTGGAAAACCGAAACCAGGTTTTGGGACAATCCGGCCCTGAATACAACCCTAGTTCGAAACAAAAGGGTGCGTCATACTCAAGCACCTGGGTTAAAAACCAAAAAGAAAAAAAACCCTAAAGGGCATGGAACCGTACTGGAGGGATGGCTCAACGGACCCTGTAAAATCCACAGTACAGAGGGCGCCACTCCAACACATAGCCTTCGAGCATGTTGGATACTACGGCAGGTGGCCAAAAATGGCGAAGGCTTTCTAGCCCCAACAGTACCAATACGGTATTAACAGTCTTCGAGACTTTCGCATCAAATAACATGCGGAAACGAATAATCCGCAGCCTCGCCGAAGTCTACCAAGTAGCAACAACAAATCCATGGAGCGACACGGCTATCACCTTCAATGCCAGCGACGAACCTAAATTCTGAACAGCCCGAGCACCAGCCGCATTGGTCCTCAGTCCGATAGTGAACGACTTTCATCGTACCAAGGTACTCATGGATGGCGGCAGCGGATTAAACCTCATCTACGAGGAAACCCTCCAAAAAATGGAAATTGACTGGAGCTGCATTGAGTGAAGCAGCACAACCTTCAGAGGAATAATCCCTAGTCGAGAAGTACGCTGCACAGGAAAAATCACACTAGATGTAGTGTTTGGCTCGCCGGACAATTACAGGTCCGAGGAGGTCACGTTCCAAGTGGACCCGTTCGGTAGCGGATATCACGCCTTGTTAGGGCGAGAGGCATTCACAATCTTCCAAGCTATACCCCATTACGGGTACATGAAGCTCAAAATGCCCGGGCCCAATGGAATAATCACTCTTGTCAGTGATCCAGATATAGCAGTCCACGCTGAAAATAAGACAGCCGCACTGGCCCTAGAGGCATTATCCGAAGCCCTAGCGGCAGAGGAACTCACTGCGCTGCGCTCCACGGTGGATAGGGACGATGTGATACTCGATAAGAGGTCTAAGTCCACCTCTTTTAAACCAGCAGACGAAATAGTCAAATTCCAGGTCCATCCAACGGACCACACAAAGACGGCGTCCATTGGGGCACAATTAAATCCTGATGTAGAAGCCGCACTACGAAAATTCCTTCGGGAAAATTGGGACATTTTTGCCTGGCACCCTTCAAATATGCCAGGAATCCCACGCAGGCTGGCAGAACACAGCCTAAATATCCTAAAAGGATTCAAGCCAGTCAAACAGGCTCTTCAGCAATTTTCCGAACCCAAAAGACAGGCAATGGGAGAGGAGCTAGCCAAACTCTTAGAGGTCGGATTCATCAGAGATATAAAACATCCGGACTGGCTAGCCAACCTGGTAATGGTACCAAAAAAGGACAAATCCTGGCGCCTTTGTGTCGATTTCAAAGACCTTAACAAGGCCTGTCCAAAGGACCCTTTCCCTCTCCCTCGCATCGACCAAATCATCGATGCTATCGCAGGGCACGATTCATTGTGCTTCCTCGACGCATACTCCGGATACCATCAAATCAAGATGGCGGAAAAAAACCAGGCCGCAACGGATTCATTACTCCATACGGACCATTCTGCTTCAACACAATGCCCTTCAGACTCAAAAACGCCGGCGCAACATATCAACGCATGATTCAGACATGTCTAGCTACCCAGATAGGCAAAACAGTGGAGGCATACGTAGACGCTGTGGTCGTTAAGACCAAACACGTCGAAACTCTAGTAGACGATTTGAGGCTTACATTCGACAACCTTCGAGCATACGACATTAAGCTCAACCCGGAAAAATGTGTTTTCGACGTACCAGCCGGAAAGCTCTTGGGCTTCATTGTATCCGGTAGAGGAATTGAAGCAAACCCAAAAGATCCGGGCTCTGTCACAATTGGATATCCCAAAAGACCTCAAACAAATACAAAAACTAACTGGATGCGTGGCGGCTCTAAGCCGCTTCATCTCCCGTTTGGGAGAAAAGGCGCTGCCCCTCTATCGCCTCCTCCAGCGCACCGAACACTTTGAATGGACGGATGCTGCCACGGCCGGACTCGAAGAAATTAAGGCCATATTGGCAACAAATCCGGTCCTGGCCGCGCCCAACCTGGGCGAACCTATGTTATTATATATCGCGGCAACACATCAAGTTGTCAGCACCGTACTCGTCGTCGAACGAGAAACAGAAGGGCACAAATTCCCTCTTCAAAAACCAATGTACTACGTATCCACTGTCTTAACTCCATGCAAGTCCCGGTACCCACATTATCAAAAGATAGCGTATGCGGTGTTCATGGCATCACGGAAACTGCGACACTACTTTCAAGAGTGTTCCATAACGGTGGCCTCCGAAGTACCTCTCAACGATATTATAAACAATCGCGACGCGACGGGCAGGATTGCAAAATGGGCCATTGAGCTCTTACCATTTGACATAACCTACAAACCACGGTGAGCTATAAAGTCGCAAGTTTTGGTTGACTTCATCGCCGAATGGACCGAAGCCGAACTCCCTAAAGAGTACAACGCATACTCCAATAGGATCATGCATTTCGACGGCTCCAAAATGTTGGCTGGCTTGGGGGCTGGCATCGTCTTGACGTCCCCAACCGGAGACACAGTCCAATACGTACTTCAAATAATGTACATGGACTCCAACAACGCAGCCGAATACGAGGCCCTTCTACATGGTCTCCGGATGGCAATCTCCATGGGTATTCAACGCCTAGAGGTGCGCGGGGATTCAAACCTCGCAATATCCCAAGTAAATGGAGACTTTGACGCCAAGGATCCGAAAATGGCAGCCTACCGTAACGCCTTCCTAAAAATGTCAGCTCGGTTCGAAGGACTCGAATTCCACCATGTAGCCCGGGATAATAACCAGGCAGCAGACGTGTTGCCACGCATCGGCGCAAAACGCAACACCGTCCCTCCAAACATCTTCCTAGAGCGGCTCTTTAAGCCATCCGTATTATGGGAAGTGGAGTCCGGAAATAACAACCCGGAACCAACTGCACCACCCAACACAGAACATTCTGACACAATCGGTGGCTCAGCCAATGAAATAACACCTTCAGCCCATGAAATAATGGCAGTAATTGCCCCGTGGATGGAACCATTCCTAGCCTACTTAATCAGGCAGGAACTTCCCGAAGACCAAAATAAGGCCCGCTGCATAGTTCGGCGATCTAAAGCCTACAAGGTCCATGAGGGAGAACTTTATAAGAAAAGCACAACCGGAGTCCTTCAAAGGTGTATCTCCGAAGAGGAAGGGCGAAATCTCCTGGCTGAAATTCACGCCGGACTCGGCGGGCACCACGCCGCAGCCTGGGCCCTTGTAGGCAAGGCCTTCCGTACATGATTTTATTGGCCGAAAGCCCGGGCAGATGCTCAGGACTTAGTCCAACGATGCGTCGGTTGCCAACTCTTTCCTAATCAAAGCCACATGCCACCACCGCCCTCAAAACTATACCCATCACTTGGTCGTTCGCGGTCTAGGGGCTTGACATGGTTGGACCCCTTAAAGGGGGAACCCACAAGCACAAATACTTATTGGTCATGGTGGACAAATTCACCAAACGGATAGAGGCCAAGCCGGTTAAAACGGCAGAATCCGGACCTGTGATAGACTTCATATCCGGGGTAGTACACCGTTTTGGCGTCCCCCATAGCATCATCACTGATAACGGCACGAATTTCACGGCCGACGAGGTTAAACTCTGGTGCAAAAACATGGGCATCAAGCTCGACTATGCTTCAGTCTACCACCCTCAAACTAATGGTCAAGTGGAACGAGCAAATGGTCTAATCATGAGCGGCATCAAACCCAGATTAGTGCGGTCCCTCACGGAACCTAACACGCACTATGTAGAGGAGCTCGACTCCGTACTCTGGGGGCTGCGGACCACGCCAAACCGCACTACCGGATGCACACCATTTTTTATGGTATACGGCGCTGAGGCAGTTTTGCCCTGCGATATAATTCATTACTCACCTCGCGTGCGCATGTATGAAGAAAGAGAAGCCGAGTTGGATCGGCAGGACATTTTGGACGCCTTATAGGAGGAACGCGACGTGGCAAAATCCCGTTCCGCATTCTATCAGCAGCAGGCTCGAAGATATCAAAGCAGAGAAGTACGGGCCAAAACTTACAATGTTGGCGAGCTAGTTCTACGCCTGCCGGACAAGAAAAAGGACAAACTTAAGCCCAAATGGGAAGGTCCCTTCATCATCGACCAAGTCCTTACCTGTGGTGCATACCGTCTACGCAACGCATCTAACAACCGACTCGAGCCAAACCCATGGAACGCAGCCCGTCTCCGAAGATTCTACGCCTAGCGCCGGACTCAGAGTTCGTCTCCTTCCTCCGTCCACCTTTCATATTTTTTCGATGTCTTTGTTTTCCCTCCTTTTTCCTCCCTCTTTCAGTACAAGCCTCTTGAGGGCTGATCTGCGTTTTGTTCGCACTCACTTGATGTGCTACTCGCACTCGTTATACCTGGGGGCTTCTTTAACAGAAGCTTATTTATATGGGCTTCATGCCCAACACATGTGTCATACTTCCGCATGTACCTTTTACTCACCATTATATGCATCGATATGACTTAAGTTTTTTCCAAGCTAGGTTGCCTGGCTCCTGTGCTTACCCTTACGTTCCCGATTGTTTGGCTAGGAGGTAAAGGGATCACCTCTGCGATTGTTACTGACGGGTCAGCCGGATGTGTACCTCAGACTGGGTGAAGCCGAAGACTAGCGTTCTTAAGGGAATATTCGGTCGGTGACCTGAAAGATGATTTATTACTTACTTATTTATCTGCCCCCAGATGCCTTTTCTGCTCTTTTCGCAGTCCGGACATGCACTTTAGGGCATGCCTCCCAGGGAAAGGAACCCCTAACGGAACTATTCTCCCTGGAAGATGTTTCTTACTAACCATGTAATATAACATAGCTAGTTGGGCACTTGTCTGATAAAGCGCTTATGACCCCTACACCTTGTCTCCATGCATGCCCCGGTTTTTTTTATAACCGTAAGGGTATTCGGACACACTCCAGACTATTGGGTCCCGAGGTTGAAGCGAAAAGGTCCGCAAAGACAAACGATCTACAATCCGGCTAGAAGGTATTTTACATGTCATTTTAAATTACATCGTCAAACTGACTGATTGTACTCCTCTTCAATCCCATCTAACAAGCTGTCTAATTTACAGTCCCGTTGGGAATATTTTGCGGCCAACTCTACTTGGCCGTACATCAGGCTCACAGGGATCTCCTTCCCATCGGGCCCCACAGGTCCGGCCTCGGCCATGTGGTTTGGATCAGCCTTCGTGTACCGCGTCTTCACCATGGCCCAGGCCTCCCTGGCGCCTTGACGGCAGGCCGATATCTTCCACAGATGGAAGCGCTGCCGTACTCCCTAAAGCTTCTTAGCAAGCCCTCCAAGACCCTCGGGTAGGGAGACGGAAGGCCATAAGGCCTGAACAACGCCGCTCATCGCCTGCCGAACACGTTCGTGCAGTTGCAGCAGCTCGGGAAGAGGGTCTCCCGTGGAACCAGGCATCTCCTCCGCCGGACGACCCGTGAGCACACCTACAGACACATTTCTGTCAATCGACTTCCTCGCCGAACTCTTCTTTTGAAAAGAGTTTGCTCAAGCACTTACTGTAAATGCCGCGACGAAGCCGCCGATTCTCCTTTACGGAGTTAGACAGCTGGACCCGAACATCTTTTAGTTCTTCGCCCAGCTGGGTGTTGGCATCTTGGAGTTTGTTCCTCTCCTGCTGCACCCTCATAAGCACCTTCTCGCCGGCCTTCAGCTGGCGCAGCAGATGTTGCTTGTCCGGATCTAGTCCGGCACCCTCTGCAATATTATTGTCAGACTATACACACACGCCGCACTTCATAAACTACTTCTCTTTTCGAAATATGAATTACTAGAGGGGGCCTCTGTGGCTCCCCGGCAGTGGCTAGTGTGGCCTCAAGTTGGGCCTTGCATTCTTGAAGCTCCTGGGACAGGTGGGTATTCTTCTCTGTAAGATCCTGCATAACAAATGATCCTTAAATCAGTTAGTTTAACTATTTTAAGTCTCGGGGGCTACTGGCATATATAACTATTAAAATTCCTCACCCGTATGTCTTTTACATACTGCTCCATGGCTCTGGTTAAACCATCTTAAGCAGCACGGAGGTGCGCGTCTCCCGCATTAAAGGCATTCAACGCCTCTGGGGAGAAACACGCGTCACGAAGAACTGTCTGACGGCGCCTATGATTCATGGCGCTCTCCACCTCAGACCTGGTGGCAGACAACCTGTCGGCATCCTCCGTTGGAGGAGCATCCGGCTCGCGCCTTGCGCTCGCCTCCCCCTCCGGACCAGGCGTTGGAGCCTGGCTGGCGGAGGCTTGGTTGGCAACCTCTCCGGACTCAGTCCGGCGAGCGCTCTTTCTCCTGGAAGAATCATGAGCATTAATATACCTCCCAAGAGTCTTTCCCTTAAAAGACAATGGTGCGCCATACCTTTGCGGCGACATTTCGATTCGCGCCGCACTCCTCTTCCGCCTGCTGGGCCGCACTAACCCTGGTTGGTCAATTGCCGCGGGCTCGGCTTCCCGCCGTAAAGGCACCTCCTGCGAAGCACCGTTGGTACACGGTGGTCAGAAATAAGCATTAAAAAAGTAACGGTGTCAGGACTTCGGTCGTACTCACCTGGGAAGCCGAAGATAAACCGGGGTAGTCAGCCGTAATGGCGACTAGAGCATTGTCTATGTTGAGCTGGTGGAACACCCCGTCAATCAGTTCCACCATTATGTCCGGATCCTCTCCGGAGGCCAGATCAAGGGATCTTCCCGGATCCTCGGGTTGTGGAGTCGGGCTTTCTATGCCCTCCACATCCCGGTGCAGTTCCTGCGGCGAAATCATAAAGTAAGACACTTATCTTTGAAAGCACGGATCAGATATATAAACGTCCGCTTACCCAGCTCCGAGGGTTATTCATGGAGAATCCATTCAATGGACTCGTACAGAGGAAGTCCTCCTTCTCCCCCTTGTACAAGCCGGACAGGATCTTCACCAGATCGGCGGCCGATCCCGGTCCCTTGCGCCCATGACGGGTGGCGTCATTCTCCCCGTTGAAATCCCACATGGGGTGGCCCCTATATTGGAGCGGCTGCACCCCTCGCATAATGCATGTGGACATAACTCCAATCATGGTTAATCCGGAATGGGCCAGTAACCGTATCCGGCCCATCAGATATTGGACGCTCCTATCATCTTCCCGTTGAGGGCTCCACGGGCGCCAACTCAGGCGTTTCTTCAGAGGAGCGTTGCTAAACTCCGGGAGGCCGATCCGAACTGGATCCAGCAGCGGGGCATCTTCCATATAGAACCACTCCGAAGGCCAGTCTTCGGACGCCTTCTTCGAGGTTCCGGATAGATATCCGGTCCCGGTGATGCGCCATATTTCGGCTCCGCCCACTTGATATATCGACCCCTCGTGAGAACGGGGTACGAGGAAAAACAGTCTCTTCCACAGTGCAAAATGGGGCTTGATGCCCAAGAACAGCTCGCAAAGAGCTACAAAGCCCGCGATGTGCAAAATGGAGGCAGGTGTGAGGTGGTGAAGTTGGAGTCCATAGAACTCCAGGAGCCCCTGGAGAAACGGATGTATGGGAAATCCGAGTCCCCTTATTAAGTAGGGGACGAAGCATACCCGCTCACCTTTGGAGGGATTGGGGACACTCTCCGCCTGCTTCCCACCCTTGTAGGTGGCCAGTCCGGCTCGAACCGGAACCATAAAGGCTGGAGGAAGGTATCCCTCTGCTTGGAGCGTCACTAACTCGCTATGCGGGACTGAGCTTCTCCTCCAATCTCCTGGCTGAGGACTGGGAGCGCAAGAAGAGGAGCCTCATCGACTATCCATGTTGGAATGGATTTTTGTCAGATGCGCTTCGATGAATACTTGCGGAAGGAGGATGGTGTGATTTGGATCTGGATCCTCGCCTCTCTTATAGGCGGCTTATTCGTGCAGCTAGGGGGGTAAAACGTAAAAATACCCTGGCTTTTCGCATTCATACAACACGTGGAAGAGGGCCATTATTGGACGTGGAAGCCAAGGAGCGCAACATTTATGAAGAAACCAGACACTATTCGGCAAACACATGGAACATGGAGGAGAACCCGCCTTGCAAACGCCGAAGACAACATACGCGCCTGACTCGTCGTCATTGAAGCCTGGTTCGGGGGCTACTGAGGGAGTCCTGGATTAGGGGGTGTCCGGATAGCCAAACTATCATGATCAGTCGGACTCCAAGACTATGAAGATACAAGATTGAAGACTTTGTCCCGTGTCCGGATGGGACTTTCCTTGGCGTGGAAGGCAAGCTTGGCGATACGGATATGTAGATCTCCTACCATTGTAACCGACTTTGTGTAACCCTAGCCCTCTCCGGTGTCTATATAAACCGGATGGCTTTAGTCCGTAGGACGAACAACAATCATACCATAGGCTAGCTTCTAGGGTTTAGCCTCCTTGATCTCGGGGTAGATCTACTCTTGTAATACCCACATCATCAATATCAGTCAAGCAGGACGTTGGGTTTTACCTCTATCAAGAGGGCCCGAACCTGGGTAAAACATCGTGTCCCTTGTCTCCTATTACCATCCGCCTAGACGCACAGTTCGGGACCCCCTACCCGAGATCCGCCGGTTTTGACACTGACACCGGCCATGACAGGTTCCGCCAAAAACACCTCTTTTCATAATCATAAATCATACTCATATGCATAGACATATCATCCTACTACAGTGCGTAAATTTAAATAATACTTACCGGCTGTCATTCTTCATTAGACGCCACTTTTTCGCCCTAAACGGCAACCATACGTCGTATTAGGCCCCACTATGCCAGGGGCTTCAGAATACTCCTAATACGACAAAGTCCAGCCACCTTCCCGGTCGCTAGGCACCCTGAACTTATAGCACTATATGCATCAGCTCCGAATCATGTCTTGGGTCATTAGTTGGGTTTGCCCGGCTCCCATGTTTTGGTACCTTATGTTCTGCTCTATCGGCTAAGGTAGCGCTGGGAGAACTACTGCGATTGTGTCCCGGTTCTTCCGGACGAGCACCTCAGTAGAGAAAGCGAAAAACTGACTGTCATGATACGGCGAGAGCTGGTCAGCTGTTCGAGAGGTTGTAAAATCCTTAAAGATTTATTCTGCACAATGCCATTATAAATGCAAACTGCGAAGGATTGGTTTTCCGATCAGGCGCCGATAGAGCCCCCAGTTCGGCCTTCCGAACACCAAGGGTTGCGCCAACCATACTCGAACTCCTATGGCTAAGTGAGAGTGGTAAAGCCCTATAGTATGATTGCCTGGTCCGTAGCGAGGAACACCTCCTTAAAAGGACCCAACAATGGGATAAAGAGTGTTCAGATATGTCCCAAACACCCCCGTACTTTTTACGTGGGGGCAGAAGCCGACGACTGGCCAACTCTCAGGTCTTATGTACACTAAACGGCTACACCGGAAGAACAAGCGTACACATAAACAGGGAATAATCAATAAAAGTTTCATTTCCCCGCATTACAATGGCACGAAGGCCTTCGGGTAAATATAGTGTCTTTAGCACACTTGTCCGCCACAAGGCGGGCTCCTTTTAGTACACCTTCATAGTACAACTCGGGCTTGCGGTGCTCCTTACCCTCCGGCGGCCCCTCAGTCATCAGCTTCTCCGCATCAAGCTTCCCCCGATGCACCTTTGCACGGGCAAATGCCATGCGCGCTATACAGACTGATCGCTTAATGACATCAAGCCGAGGGCAGGCGCCAACAATCCGCTTCACGAGTCCGAAGTAACTGCTTGGAATCGGCTCCGCGGGCCACAGCCGGACAACCAAGTCCTTCATGGCTAGTTCGGCCGCCTGGTGCAGTTCGACCAGCTGCTTCAACTGATCGATAAAGGGCACTAGATAATTCGGCGCCAAATACTGCGACCAGAAATCCCTCTCCGCAGACTTCTTCTCCTCGGTCCGGTAGAATTGGGCGGCATCTGATATGCTGCGAGGCAGATCCGCAAACGCCCCTGGAAAAACAAGAATTTAGCTTGTCGCTTAGAGCCACATTACTATAAAAAAATGTGTCCCTGAATACAAAAGGCCTTACCAGCCGCAACCTTCCGTGCCTCCTGAATATCCTTCAGAGCACCGCGGGCTTCTGCCCGAGCATCCTCCGTGGTTTGGAGAGCTTGAGTGAGTTCGGATTCTTTCCCTGCTAAACTCTGCTCCAGGGCATCACTCTTCTTCACAGCCTCCTGGAGCTCTCGCTCAGCTGCAATGACCCTGGCCTCGTGTTTTTCACGAAGCGCCTGTTCGGCGGCAGCCTTCTCGTTGGCATCAGCCACAGCCTTCTTCAGTGCCTCATATTCAGCACTCGCTCCTAGAGCATACAATACAAATACTTTTCATCAGGCACAATTACTCATTTGTGCTGAACTCAAGACAATGTTTCAACATACCTTGCTTATCCTCCAATTGCTTCTTCACACGGCCAAGTTCCTCTTCGGCCCGTTCCAGGCTCTGCTTCAGTCCGGACACTTCCGCATTATGAGCGGCCGTCTTCACTGCAGCCGCCTGTTTTCACACAAAGGGATATACATCATTAACAAAGGCTCCTGCAAAAGCAGAGGATTTGATCCCCTGTCCGGCTCTTTCTCTCTTTCGCCGGACAGTGTATCAGGGGCTACTACTCATATTATGACAATTCCTCAAAGGTTTCTTAGAAAACATACCTCAAAGGCCTTTATAAGGCCAAGGCAGGACTCATTCAGCCCGCTCTCGGTGGACTGAATCTTTTCAATCACCGCACCCATGAGGGTCCGATGTTCATCGAGGATAGACGCGCTCCTTAACGTTGTCGATAGACCGCCAGGCAGCTCTGCTTGGATAGAGGTTGCCGACGGAGTAGGCAAGCCTCCCACCGTCGAAGGTGGCTGCTCGCCCGATCCTGGAGCCTTAGAGGTCTCCAGGACCGTGTCCGGCTGTGGTCCGAACCCGAGATCGCCCCCACCATCAACACGTCTGGGGGCCACCTCTCCCGTGTGTCCGGCCCCCGCTGGTCCGGGTCCTGTTGAGACGACACCTCAGTGTCGCGCCTGGACTTTGGGGAAGGGGCCTCTGGAGGCGTCTCACTCACCAAAGCATCTGAGCTCAGCGAATCCTCCGATGAGGACTGTCCGGCGCGAGACCTCGCCGGGCTGTATGAAATATGGAAACAGTTAAAACTACTGTACCCAAATGACCCTCGATGCATATGCATGTTCGGATTTCGTATACTTACGACTTTTCCCGGGGCTGGGCCTTGGGATCCCACTCCGGGCTGTTATCGGCGGCCATGGTGGATGCCTCTGGGTGGGAACCTCTCCCCCTCTTGGGCGATTCGGCCTCCAGGGACGAGGAAGCCGTCCTTTTCTTCCCACCTCCAGAGGGAGGCTCGTCTTCCTCCGCTTCCTTCTCTTCGTCTTCGGAAGAGGGATGGTCACTGGAGTCTTCGGATTTTGCGTCCGAAGCATCGCGACGACGGAGGCCACTCCGGGTCTTTTTGACCTTCTTGGAGGCCTCTTTCTTTGGCGCCTCGTAAGGCGCTGGGACCAGCATCTTCGTCAGAAGAGGTCCGGCCGGTTCCTCCGGCAGCGAGGCCGGACAATGTATCCGCTCCACCTTTTTTATCCATCCCTGGGGTCATGATAAAAATGTCTCCCTCAGGACATGCCAACTGGAGCATGAATGGACAGAGCATAGCAATAACTTACCGGGCTTGCAGAATGGGATAATTGATACCCACGGTCCTCGGCGGAGCCCGGCCATGATTTGCCGGACTTAAAGAGCACCTTCCAGATATCCTTGTGGGGGGAATTATAGAGCTCCTGAAGGGTCTGGTGCTCGGTTGGGTTGTACTCCCACAAATTGCAGGCTTGACGCTGGCAAGGGAGAACCAGGCGAACCAACATCACCTGGACTACGTCGACGAGTTTGACGTCCTTATCGACCACACTCTGGACGCGCATCTGGAGCAGTGATAACTTATCGGACGAGGACCAGTTCAGGCCCTTCTTGGGCCAGGACGTGAGCCGCAGTGGGGCTCCGGATCTGAACTCGGGAGCTGCAACCCACTTTTTGCCGCGCGGTTCGGTGATATAGAACCATTGCTGCTGCCACTCCTTGACGGAGTCGTTAAAGGCACCCGTCGGCCAAATGACCTTGGGCATCTTGCTCACCATGGCACCGCCGCACTCGGCGTGCTCGCCACTCACCACCTTGGGCTTCACATTGAAAATCTTCAGCCATAGACCAAAGTGAGGCAAAATCCGGAGAAAAGCCTCACACACGACGATGAATGTCAAGATGTTAAGGAAAGAATTGGGGGAAAGATCATGAAAATCAATCCCATAATAATGCATGACTCCGTGAACAAATGGGTGAAGGGGAAACCCGAGCCCGCGGACAAAATGGGGAAGAAACACAACTCTCTCGTGGGGCTCCGGAGTAGGGACGATCTGTCCCGCCGGTGGGAGACGGTGGCTGATATTCTTGGCCAGGTACCCGGCCTCTCGGAGCCTCTTGGTATCCTTCTCCTAGACGGTAGAGGCCATCCATTTGCCTCCTGCTCCGGATCCGGACATCTTTGAAAAACCTCTCTTCGATGGAGAAGAAGAATGCTTGGGCGCTAGGGCTCAAACAGAGGGGAATGGGCTAGCGGAAGGAGAAGGCGTGGGTAAAGAGGAAGAGACCTTATCTCTTTATAGAGACGGTAAAAGCTTTTTGCGCCTCCCCACTTGCCTGGTGGAACCCGCTCGTTCTCCCCTCGCCGCGATTAGCGGTGCGATTGGATTACCCATACCCATATTAATGAGAATACCGTAATAAGGGGACACGATCTCTGCTATGGCAAAACGTGTAGAGGAAACCGTCTCACAATATGCGCTGAGGCTGGTTATGGGAAAACGGTTCAAATAATGACCCGACCAGGGCGACATGTCATGTTGTCTAAAAATTGCCAGCATATCAGATTTATGTTATGCCCCCTACAGCGGCATGTGAAGATCATTTTACAGATCCGGACACGGTTCAAGTGTTCGATAGTTACTTTGGAGTATTCAAAGATGGAATCCGCCTTGCAATGCCGAAGACAAGACTACGCGCTGGACTCATCGTCGTTGAAGCCTGGTTCAGGCGCTACTGAGGGAGTCCTGGATTAGGGGGTATCCGGACGGCCGGACTATATACTTCGTCCGGACTATTGGAGCGTGAAGATACAAGACTCAAGACTCCGTCTCGTGTCCGGATGGGACTCTCCTTTGTGTGGAAGACAAGCTTGGCAATCTGGATATTATATTTCCTTCCTTGTAACCGACTCCATGTAAACCCTAGCCCTCTCCGGTGTCTATATAAACCGGAGAGGTTGGTCCTTAGAAGGACGATCATGATCACAATGATAACCATCATAGGCTAGCTTCTAGGGTTTAGCCTCTATGATCTCGTGGTAGATCTACTCTTGTACTACTCATATCATCAATATCAATCAAGCAGTAAGTAGGGTTTTACCTCCATCAAGAGGGCCCGAACCTGGGTAAACATTGTATCCCTTGCTTCCTGTTACCATCAGCCTAAGACGCACAGATCGGGACCCCCTACCTGAGATCCGCCAGTTTTGACACCGACAGTCGGTCGGCCCCTATGGGCGCGCCAAGTGTGGAGTCCTACTAGGACTCCAGGTCCTAGTAGGAGTCCACCAAAGGGAAGGAGGGAAGAAGGAAGGAGAGGGAGGAGAGAAAGGAAAGGGGGGCCGGCCCCCTAGTCCAATTCGGTTTGGGCTAGGGGAGGCGCGCGCGCTGCCTTGCCCTGCCTCCTCTCTTCCACCACGTGGCCCATGAGGCCTAATACTTCTTTCCCGTATTCCCGTATTTCCCCGGTACTCCGAAAAATACCCGAATCACTCGGAACCTTTCCGATGTCCGAATATAATCGTCCAATATATCTATCTTTACGTCTCGACCATTTCAAGACTCCTCGTCATGTTCCCGATCTCATCCGGGACTCCTAACTACCTTCGGTACATCAAAACACATAACTCAGAATATAAATCATCACTGAAATTTAAGCGTGCGGACCCTATGGGTTCGAGAACTATGTAGACATGACCGAGACACGTCTCCGGTCAATAACCAATAGCGGAACCTGGATGCTCATATTGGCTCCCACATATTCTACGAAGATCTTTATCGGTCAAACCGCATAATAACATACGTTGTTCCCTTTGTCATCGATATGTTACTTGCCCGAGATTCGATCCTTGGTATCTTAATACCTAGTTCAATCTCGTTACCAGCAAGTCTCCTTACTCGTTCCGTAATGCATCATCCCACAACTAACTCATTAGTCACATTGCTTGTAAGGCTTACAGTGATGTGCATTACTGAGAGGGCCCAGAGATACCTCTCTGACAATCGGATTGACAAATCCTAATCTCGAAATACGCCAACTCAACAAGTACCTTCGAAGACACCTGTAGAGAACCTTTATAATCACTCAGTTACATTGTGATGTTTGGTAGCACACAAAGTGTTCCTCCGGTAAACGGGAGTTGCATAATCTCATAGTCATAGGAACATGTATAAGTCATGAAGAAAGCAATAGCAACATACTAAACGATGAAGTGCTAAGCTAACGGAATGGGTTAAGTCAATCACATCATTCTCCTAATGATGTGATCTCGTTGATCAAATGACAACTCATGTCTATAGCTAGGAAACTCAACCATCTTTGATCAACGAGCTAGTCAAGTAGAGGCATACTAGTGACACTATGTTTGTCTATGTATTCACACATGTATTATGTTTCCGGTTAATACAATTCTAGCATGAATAATAAACATTTATCATGATATGAGGAAATAAATAATAACTTTATTATTGCCTCTAGGGCATATTTCCTTCAGTCTCCCACTTGCACTAGAGTCAATAATCTAGTTCACATCACCATGTGATTTAACACCAATATTCACATGGATTAACACCCATAGTTCACATCGTCATGTGACCAACACCCGAAGGGTTTACTAGAGTCAATAATCTAGTTCACATCGCTATGTGATTAACACCCTAAGAGTACTAAGGTATGATCATGTTTTGCTCATGAGAGAAGTTTAGTCAACGGGTCTGTCACATTCAGAACCGTATGTATTTTGCAAATATTCTGTGTCTACAATGCTCTGCACGGAGCTACTCTAGCTAATTGCTTCCACTTTCAATATGTATCCAGATTGAGACTTAGAGTCATCTGGATCGGTGTAAAAGCTTGCACCGATGTAACTCTTTACAATGGGCTCTTTTATCACCTCCATAATCGAGAAATATTTCCTTAGTACTTACTAAGGATATTCTTGACCGTTGTCCAGTGATCTACTTCTAGATCAAAAATTGTACTCCCTTGCCAAACCCACAGCAAGGTATACAATAGGTCTAGTACACAGAATAGCATACTTTATAGAACCTATGACTGAGGCATAGGGAATGACTTTTCATTATTTTTCTATTTTCTGCCATGGTCGGGTTTTGAGTCTTACTCAACTTCACACCTTGCAACACAAGCAAGAACTCCTTTGACTGTTCCATTTTGAACTACTTCAAAATCTTATCAAGGTATGTACTCATTGAAAAATCTTATCAAGCGTCTTGATCTATCTCTAAAGATCTTGATGCTCAATGTGTAAGCAGCTTCACCGAGGTCTTTCTTTGAAAAAACTCTTTTCAAATACTCCTTTACGCTTTCTAGAAAAATTCTACATCATTTCCAATCAACAATATGTCATCTACATATAGTTTTAGAAATGCTACAGAGCTCCCACTCACTTTCTTGTAAATACAGGCTTCTCAAAAAAGTCTGTATAAAACCGTATGCTTTGATCAACTCATCAAAGCGTATATTCCAACTCTGAGATGCTTGCACCAGTCCATAGATTGATCGCTGGAGCTTGCACATTTTTTTAGCACCTTTAGGATTGACAAAACATTTTAGTTGCATCATATACAACTCTTCTTTAAGAAATCCATTAAGGAATGTAGTTTTTTCATCCATTTTCCAGATGTCATAAAATGTGGCAACTTGCTAACATGATTTGGACAGACTTAAGCATACGAGTGAGAAAATCTCATCATAGTCAACACCTTGAACTTTGTCAAAAACCTTTTTTGACAAGTCTAGCTTTGTAGATAGTAACACTACTATCAGTGTCCGTCTTCCTCTTTGAAATCCATTTATTTCTATGGCTTGCCGATCATCGGGCAAGTCCACCAAAGTCCACACTTTGTTCTCATACATGGATCCCATCTCAGATTTCCTGGCCTCAAGCCATTTTGCGGAATCTGGGCTCATCATCGCTTCCTCATAGTTCGTAGGTTCACCATGGTCAAGTAACATGACCTCCAGAATAGGATTACCGTACCACTCTGGTGCGGATCTTACTCTGGTTGACCTACGAGGTTTGGTAGTAACTTGATCTGAAGTTTCATGCTCAATATCATTAGTTTCCTCACTAATTGGTGTAGGAATAACTGGAACTGATTTCTGTGATGACCTACTTTCCCATTCGGGAGAAGGTACAATTACCTTATCAAGCTCTACTTTCCTCCCACTCACTTCTTTCGAGAGAAACTCCTTCTCTAGAAAGGATCCATCTTAGCAACGAATATCTTGCCTCCGGATCTGTGATAGAAGGTGTACCCAACAGTTTCCTTTGGGTATTCTATGAAGACGCACTTCTCTGATTTGGGTTCGAGCTTATGAGGTTGAAACTTTTTCACATAAGCATCACAGTCCCAAACTTTAAGAAACGACAACTTTGGTTTCTTGCCAAACCATAGTTCATAAAGTGTCGTCTCAACGGATTTTGATGGTGCCCTATTTAAAGTGAATGCAGCTGTCTCTAATGCATAACCCCAAAAAGATAGTGGTAAGTCAGTAAGATACATCATAGATCGCACCTTATCCAATAAAGTGCAGTTACGACGTTCGAACACACCATTACATTGTGGTGTTCCATGTGGCGTGAGCTGTGAAACTATTCCACATAGTTTTATATGAAGGCCAAACTCGTAACTCAAATATTCTCCTCCACGATCAGATCGTAGAAACTTTATTTTCTTGTTACGATGATTCTCCACTTCACTCAGAAATTCTTTGAACTTTTCAAATGTTTCATACTTGTGTTTCATTAAGTAGATATACCCATATCTGCTCAAATCATCTATGAAGGTCAGAAAATAACGATACTCGCCACGAGCATCAACACTCATTGGATCGCATACATCGGTATGCATTATTTCCAACAAGTCAGTAGCTCGTTCCATTGTTCCGGAGAACGGAGTTTTAGTCATCTTGCCCATACGACACGGTTCGCAAGCATCAAATGATTCATAATCAAGTGATTCCAAATGTCCGTCTTTTATGGAGTTTCTTCATGCGCTTTACACCGATATGACCCAAACGGCAGTGCCACAAATAAGTTGCACTATCATTATCAACTTTGCATCTTTTGGCATCAATATTATGAATATGTGTATCACTATGATTGAGATCCAACAAACTATTTTCATTGGGTGTATGACCATCGAAGGTTTTATTCATGTAAACAGAACAATAATTATTCTCTGACTTTAAATGAATAACCGTATTGCAATAAACATGATCAAATCATATTCATGCTCAACGCAAACGCCAAATAACATTTATTTAGGTTCAACACTATTCTCAAAAGTATAGGGAGTGTGCGATGATGATAATTCAATCTTGGAACCACTTCCAACACACATCGTCACTTCACCCTCAACTAGTCTATGTTTATTCTGTAACTCCTATTTCGAGTTACTAATACTTAGCAACCGAACAAGTATCAAATACCCAGGGGCTACTATAAACACTAGTAAGGTACACATCAATAACCTGTATATCCAATATACCCTTGTTCACTTTGCCATCCTTCTTATCCACCAAATATTCAGGGCATTTCCGCTTCCAGTGACCATTTCCTTTGCAGTAGAAGCACTTAGTTTCAGGCTTTAGTCTAGCTTTGGCCTTCTTCACGAAAGTGACAACTTGCTTGCCATTCTACATGAAGTTCCCTTTCTATCCCTTTGCCCTTTTCTTGAAACTAGTGGTCTTGTCAATCATCAACACTTGATGCTCTTTCTTGATTTCTAGCTTCATTGATTTCATCATCATGAATAGCTCGGGAACCGTTTCGTCATCCCTTGCATACTATAGTTCATCACGAAGTTCTAGTAACTTGGTGATGGTGACTAGAGAACTCTGTCAATCACTATCTTAACTGGAAGATTAACTCCCACTTGATTCAAGCGATTGTAGTACCCAGACAATCTGAACTTGTTGAGCAATTCTCCTCCATCTTTTAGCTATAGAACTTGTTGGAGACTTCATATCTCTCAACTCGGGTATTTGCTTGAAATATTAACTTCAACTCCTGGAACATCTCATATGGTCCATGACGTTCAAAACATCGTTGAAGTCCCGATTCTAAGCCGTTAAGCATGGTGCACTAAACTATCAAGTAGTCATCATATTGAGCTAGCCAAACGTTCATAACATCTGCATCTGCTCCTGCAATAGGTCTGTCACCTAGCGATGCATCAAGGACATAATTCTTCTATGCAGCAATGAGGATAAACCTCAGATCACGGACCCAGTCCGCATCATTGCTACTATCATCTTTCAACTAAGTTTTCTCTAGGAACACATATAAAACATAGGGAAGCAACAACGCGAGCTATTGATCTACAACATTATTTGCAAAATACTATCAGGACTAAGTTCATGATAAATTAAAGTTCAATTAATCATATTACTTAAGAACTCCCACTTAGATAGACATCCCTCTAATCATCTAAGTGATCACGTGATCCAAATCAACTAAACCATGTCCGATCATCACGTGAGATGGAGTAGTTTTCAATGGTGAACATCACTATGTTGATCATATCTACTATATGATTCACGCTCGACCTTTCGGTCTCCAGTGTTCCGAGGCCATATCTGCATATGCTAGGCTCGTCAAGTTTAACCCGAGTATTCTGCATGTGCAAAACTGGCTTGCACCCATTGTAGATGAACGTAGAGCTTATCACACCCGATCATCACGTGGTGTCTCGGCACGACGAACTTTGGCAACGTTGCATACTCAGGGAGAACACTTTTACCTTGAAATTTAGTGAGAGGTCATCTTATAATGCTACAGTCATTCAAAGCAAAATAAGATGCATAAAGGATAAACATCACATGCAATCAATATAAGTGATATGATATGGTCATCATCATCTTGTGCTTGTGATCTCCATCTCCGAAGCACCGTCATGATCACCATCATCACCGGCGCGACACCTTGATCTCCATCGTAGCATCATTGTCGTCTCGCCAACTATTGCTTCTACGACTATCGCTACCGCTTAGTGATAAAGTAAAGCAATTATAGGGCGATTGCATTGCATACAATAAAGCGATAACCATATGGCTCCTGCCAGTTGCCGATAACTCTGTTACAAAACATGATCATCTCATACAATAAAATTTAGCATCATGTCTTGACCATATCACATCACAACATTCCCTGCAAAAACAAGTTAGACGTCCTCTACTTTGTTGTTGCAAGTTTTACGTGGCTGCTACGTTCTGAGCAAGAACCGTTCTTACCTACGCACTCTGTTGGAAAAGGCAGTGCCTAGGAGGCGCTTAGGCACGCCTAGGCGCTAGGTAATGGCCAAAC
Source organism: Triticum aestivum (assembly GCF_018294505.1). Classification (NCBI taxonomy): domain Eukaryota; kingdom Viridiplantae; phylum Streptophyta; class Magnoliopsida; order Poales; family Poaceae; genus Triticum; species Triticum aestivum. The sequence goes on from NC_057804.1 coordinate 41,391,887, forward strand.
GCCTCGCCTACGGCATAAATGGAGGTCTAGGCAGGACAAGCAAGGAATTGCGTACCCAAGTAAGAAATCATGCCACATACTGCACTGATATGCCAAACGGGTTATATTCCAATGCCAGTAGATGGTAATTAACTTATTTATATGCCCTAAACTAATATCAACACCCATATAATGATCACAAATACACTATGAGTAAAACCATATTACCGCCTAGGCCGCACGTAGGGCACTTAGGCACCGCCTAGGCACTAGGCGAAGGCCAACCGCCTCGCTTACGCCTACCGCTTTTTCCAACCTTGCCTACGCATCAAAACCACAACGATAGTTCGTCAAGTTAGTGTTGTTTTAACCTTCTCAAGGACCGGGCGTAGCCACACTCGGTTCAACTAAAGTTGGAGAAACTAGCACCCGCCAGCCACCTATGTGCAAAGCATGCCGGTAGAACCAGTCTCGCGTAAGCTTACGCGTAATGTCGGTCCGGGCCGCTTCATCCAACAATACCACCGAACCAAAGTATGACATGCTGGTAATCAGTATGACTTGCATCGCCCACAACTCACTTGTGTTCTACTCGTGCATATAACATCTACGCATAAAACCAGGCTCGAATGCCACTGTTGGGGAACGTAGTAATTTCAAAAAAAATCCTACGCACACGCAAGATCATGGTGATGCATGGCAACGAGAGGGGAGAGTGTTGTCCACGTACCCTCGTAGACCGAAAGCGGAAGCGTTAGCACAACGCGGTTGATGTAGTCGTACGTCTTCACGATCCGACCGATCCAAGTACCGAACGTACGGCACCTCCGAGTTCAGCACACGTTCAGCTCGATGACGTCCCACGAACTCCGATCCAGCAAAGCTTTGCGGGAGAGTTCCGTCAGCACGACGGCGTGATGACGATGTTGATGATGCTACCGACGCAGGGCTTCGCACCGCTACGATATTACCAAGGTGGAATATGGTGGAGAGGGGCAACGCACACGGCTGGGAGAGATCAACAGATCAACTTGTGTGTTCATGGGGTGCCCCTTGCCTCAATATATAAAGGAGGAGAGGAGGGGAGGCCGGCCGGTCCCTATGGGCGCGCCAAGTGTGGAGTCCTACTAGGACTCCAAGACCTAGTCGGAATCCACCAAAGGGAAGGAGGGAAGAAGGAAGGAGAGGGAGGAAAGAAAGGAAAGGGGGGCCGGTGTCGGTGTCAAAACCGGCGGATCTCGGGTAGGGGGTCCCGATCTGTGCGTCTTAGGCTGATGGTAATAGGAAGCAAGGGACACAATGTTTACCTAGGTTCGGGCCCTCTCGATGGAGGTAAAACCCTACTTCCTGCTTGATTAATATTGACGATATGAGTAGTACAAGAGTAGATCTACCACGAGATCGTAGAGGCTAAACCCTAGAGCTAGCCTATGATGATTATGATTGTAATTGTGATCGGCCTTCTAAGGACCAACCTCTCCGGTTTATATAGACACCAGAGAGGGCTAGGGTTTACATGGAGTCGGTTACAAGGAAGGAAATACAACATCCGGATCGCCAAGCTTGTCTTCCACGCAAAGGAGAGTCCTATCCGGACACGGGACGGAGTCTTGAGTCTTGTATCTTCACATTCCAATAGTCCGGACGATGTAGATAGTCCAGTTGTCTAGATACCCCCTAATCCAGGACTCCCTCAGTAGCCCCTGAACCAGGCTTCAATGAAGATGAGTCCGGCGTGCAGTCTTGTCTTCTGCATTGCAAGGCGGGTTCCATCTCCGAATACTCCAAAGTACCTGTTACGATGAATAGTGTCCGGCTTCCCATCAATGTTGTACTCAATAATGATTGTCTCCTCGGCTTCAGTGCCTCAATAATGACCGTCTCCACGTGTCGAGCGAATGCGAGGAGCCAAGGCATTTTTGCATTTGCCAACCCCAATCCTTCAGGCTGACTGTCTATTTGAAGAGACGGGGATTCTCATATCCAAACCTCACTCTTCCCTCTTGAGCAAGCATCCAACAGAGCGCTCCGGAAAAACCATTCCAACATGGCCGGTCATCGTAGCTCTTCCGCTCGCTCTCCTCGCTCCAAGCCGGGGGACTGGGAAGAGTGTTCAGTTCCTCATAGCCATTTGATAGAGTTACAAACCCAAGGGTTTCTCCCACTGGCATTCATGGCCCCCTTCCGAGCCGGAATAGCCACCTATAACGGCGGGAAACAGGCGGAGGGGTCTCCTAATCCATCTCCAGAGGAGCAAATATGCCTCATCCCGCATCTGCTAAGGGGTGTCGGGTTTCCCATCCACCCGTTCCTTCACGGGCTCCTGGAGTTCTACGGCCTCCAGTTGCACGACTTTACCCCTGCCTCCGTACTCCATATAGCAGGGTATGTTGCCCTTTGTGAGCTATTTCTAGGCTGCGAGGCTCACTTCGGGTTATGGAAAAAGTTGTTCTGCCTTGTCCCCCGCAACCAGGGATAATCCCTATTCCAAGTGGGCGGGGCCGAAGTATGGCGCATTGCCAAGACCGGATACCTATCCGGCACTCCCAAGAAGGCAACAGAGAGATGGCCTTTGGAGTGGTTTTACATTGATGACGTGCCCCTTCCGGATCCAGTCCGGACAGGTCTCCCCAAGTTCAGTAACGCCCCACCGAGGGCACGTCTAAGCTGGCGCCCCCGGGACCCCCAGAGGTGGATACCAGGGAGATACACTTCCTGATGAGCAGGATAAAGTTACTGGCCAAATCCGGACTGACGATAGTCGAGGTTATGGCAATATGCATAATGCGGGGAGTGCAACCGCTTCAATATCGGTGGAAGCCCATGTGGCACTTCAACGGGGAAGATGATGTCACCCGCTGTGGTCGTAAGGGTCCGGACTCCGCCACTGCTCTAGCAAGGATATTATCCGATTTATACAAAGGAGAAGAGGAAGAATTCCTTCATATTAAACCGCGGGATGGATTCTCCATGTACAACCCCCCAAACTGGGTAAGTCATGATTCCTTTCCCCACTTCACTTATTGTGGCATTCTTCGCTAAGATTATCTGCTTCGATATTTCCGAGCAGGAACTGAAGAGGGCCGTAGAAGGAATCTCCAGCCCTTCCCCGCAGCCAGAGGACCCCGGAAGGGCCCTAGATCTAGGACTCGAAGAAGATCCAGATATTACCGTGGAGCTTGTCAACGGGATATTTTATCAAGCGAGTTGCGATGGTGCCTCAATGGCCATTATTGCCGACTATCCCGGACTGCTACCTACGTTGCGTGTAAGCCAAGCCGAAAAAACCCTATCCTCTGAAGAGGGCTCCCTTCAGATCTCATGCCTTACCCTTGAAGTGTCGTGTTTTTGCAAAGATGACGGTCGGAGCGCGGGGCCAAGCCCCTAGGGACTCGTCGGCCACGGGCGTCCGGATCGGGCAGGCTCTAGAGGAAGGCGGTAAGGGTCGACACACCACTGCAGAGGTAAGGCAAAAACCTGTCCTGCGATTATGGTATTTGAAGTATAACACCGCCCTTTGTTCCCCGGTCAGGAAGATCGAGGAGTATCCGGACTATATCTAGGGATCCTGCCGATCACGCCTCCACCAGCCGGATTCCAGAACCTGCTTCGAGAGCGGAGGCGGACGTGGGGCCGATGCCGCATAGTTCTCCGACAGAGGACGCGGATATGCTCTCTGCCATGAATTCTGAAGTAGAGAGCGCCATGAATCACCGGCGCCGACGGCCGTACTTCGCAACAATATCTTTTCCGAAGAGGCTTTTAATGCTTTCAATTTGGGAGACACATACATCCGAGCTGCTCAAGGCGGGCTTGCCTGAGCGACGGACCAATATACCAAAGATATACGAGTAAGAAAATTTGATAAGCATGTATAGCAGTAGCCCCTGAGACTTGAAATGGTTGAAACAACTGTTTTAAGGATCAATTTATGCACAGGTCCTTGTAGATAAGAATGAGCAATTGTCTCGGGAGCTAGAGGAGTGCAAGGCCCAGCTGAGGGACGCGGTTGCCAAGTTAGAGGAATCCCAGAAGGCCTCATCTGGTAACATTTGTCTCAATTGTACGAAGATGCACCAGTTAGTAAATGGCTGGTATGACAAGTCTGATACGTCTCCAACGTATCTATAATTTTTGGTTGCTCCATGCTATATTATCTACTGTTTTAGGCAATATTGGGCTTTATTATCCACTTTTATATTACTAGCAAAAGGGCCCATGCGTTGCAACGGGAGAAAAAATACCACACGCTTTTAATTTTAAAAAATGTCTATAATCTGAGTATTTGTAGCTACGGCCGAAACAAAGATGGTCTTTGCCTACAAAAGCGCAAGTTCAAGATTCCACATGCCTTCTATTTAAACACAGCTTGCACGTAGATTTAATACGTACAACAAAACGAGCAAGTGATCTTCAATTTCGTCTCCAATCCTAATTTTGCTGAGATGTTTATCCACAATCTCAATCTGTACCAATATAAAAGAAAGACAGATAATGCACTATTGATTAAGATTTCATACTAGACAGTATTTTATAAATAGTTAACAGGTAAAATAACATCATATTCAAATTCTATATATTTTTCTAATCAAATTCCATATAAAACATGTTGAATTTGGAGTTACGGTTTAGAAGATATGAGTATTTTAAAAAATATTTAATATGTACTGCGGGTTTAAAGTCAGAAACATCAGGGGGGGTTTCTATAAAATAGCAAGACGGACTAAGAATACCTATTTCTTTTATTAGTAGGTATAGATTTTTGGGACTAACCTATTAACCGGAGGCCCAGCCCAGATTTGCTGGTTTATGCATATTTCAGTGTTTCAAGGAAAAGGAATATCAAACGGAGTCAAAACGGAACGAAATCAACTGGAGAAGTTATTTTTGGAAGGAAACCCACCTGATGGACTTGGACCCCACGTTAGAAGATACAGGAGGTGCTCACGAGGGTGGGGGCACGCCCACCCCCCACCCCCCCTCCTGGGCGCGCCCCCTGCCTCATGGGGCCCCCGTAGCTCCACCGATGTACTCCTTTCACCCATATATACCTACGTACCCTAAAACCTCCAGAACAGAAGATAGATCGGGAGTTCCGCCGCCGCAAGCCTCTGTAGACACCAAAAACCTCTCGGGAGCCCGTTCCGGCACCCTGCCGGAGGGGGGATCCATCTCCGGTGGCCATCTTCATCATCCCGGCGCTATCCATGACGAGGAGGGAGTAGTTCACCCTCGGGGCTGAGGGTATGTACTAGTAGCTATGTGTTTGATCTCTCTCTCTCTCTCTCGTGTTCTCTCTCGTGTTCCCTCTATGGCACGATCTTGATGTATCCCGAGCTTTGCTATTGTAGTTGGATCTTATGATGTTTCTCCCCCTCTACTCTCTTGTGATGAATTGAGTTTCCCCTTTGAAGTTATCTTATCGGATTGAGTCTTTTTTTAGAACACTTGATGTATGTCTTGGTGATCAACTTGCGGGTTTCTTGACATTGGGAACCTATGCATAGGGGTTGGCACACGTTTTCGTCGTGATTCTCCGGTAGAAACTTTGGGGCACTCTTTGAAGTACTTTTATGTTGGTTGGATGAATCTGAGGTTGTGTGATGCATATCGTATAATCATGCCCACGGATACTTGAGGTGACAATGGAGTATCTAGGTGACATTAGGGTTTTGATTGATTTGTGTCTTAAGGTGTTATTCTAGTACGAACTCTTTTATAGATCGATCCGAAAGAATAACTTTGAGGTGGTTTCGTACCCTACCATAATCTCTATGTTTGTTCTCCGCTATTAGTGGCTTCAGAGTGACTCTTTGTTGCATGTTGAGGGATAGTTATGTGATCTAATTATGTTATTATTGTTGAGAGAACTTGCACTAGTGAAAGTATGAACCCTAGGCCTTGTTTCCTATCATTGCAATACCGTTTACACTCACTTTTACCATTAGTTACCTTGCTATTTTTATATTTTCAGATTACAAAAACCTATATCTACCATCCATATTGCACTTGTATCACCATCTCTTCGCCGAACTAGTGCACCTATACAATTTACCATTGTATTGGGTGTGTTGGGGACACAACAGACTCTTTGTTATTTGGTTGCAGGGTTGCTTGAGAGAGACCATCTTCATCCTACGCCTCCTACGGATTGATAAACCTTAGGTCATCCACTTGAGGGAAATTTGCTACTGTCCTACAAACCTGTGCACTTGCAGGCCCAACAACGTCTACAAGAAGAAGGTTGTGTAGTAGACATCAAGCTCTTTTCTGGCGCCGTTGCCGGGGAGGCTAGGTAAGTGAAGGTATATCTTTAGATCTTGCAATCGAATCTTTTTGTTTCTTGTTTTAGCACTAGTTTAGTTTATAAAAGAAAATTACAAAAAAATGGAATTGAGTTTGTCTCATATGCTTCACCTTTTTAATATCTTTCGTGAGTATGATGGAAAGGAAAATTGTGCCAAAGTGTTAGAAGAAGAATGCATTAAAATGTTTGGCACTAAATATTTATATGATGAGCATGATTGCAATGTTGTTAGTATGAACTCCTTGAATATCCATAGTACTAATGATGATTGCTCTAGTCATGATGAAAATGTCTCTCATAAGCATGTCAACTTTTGTGGAGTGCATGTTTGCATGGACACACCAAATAAAGAAGATATATATTGCAAGAGGCATAAGTACTTAGAAACCAAATTGTTGCAAGAAGAGCTAGATGAATGTGCTGAAAGATTCAATATTTTTCGTGCCCCTTGTGAACTTTGCAATGAACATGGTCATTTAAAGCTCCGATGCTATTTTTTTCATGATCAAGTCGTGTCCAAATATTGTGATAATTTTATTACTGTTGAGCATCATAAAGAACTTAGCCTTCTTTTGGGTTATGAAGAAATGAAACGTATAACTGAGGGTATTCCAAAATTTAATCTTGATAAAATTCTTGATTTTGATCTAGAAAAGATTTATATGTATTGTGCGGTGAATTGCATTGAAAATCCTTATATTGCCAATTACATAAAGAAAAGAAAACAAATAGAAGATTAAGAGAATACTAATGAAAGGGAAGAGACTTACCAATACCCTCCTATTATTTCTTATGATGAATCGGGTAATGAGGAGGAGCCTTCTACTCAACCAATCTCATTAACAAGGAGCTCCAAAAGGGGGATTGAACCCACACATGATGTGGTGAAGAAGAAGAAAAGAAAAAGGAAGAGAGGTAAAAAGGTATCTCTCCCAAATAAAGTTGCTCCTATTATTGTTGTGCCTCATGAAAATAAAGATGATACACTTGATGATGATCTCGTTATGCCTATTGCTTGTTGTGATGATTATGATTGGGAAGATAATGATACTTCTTATGATCTTGAAAATCTTTTTGGCACTTGCTTGGAAGAATATAATAATTGCTATCCTATTGGTGCTATCCATACTATTAATGATGAGAGTGATTATGCTTATGATATGAAGAGGCCCAAGCTTGGGGAAGCTATGTTTGATGAGGATGACATATTTGAGAATATATTTGCTGCAATTAATGTTTGTCCCAAGCTTGGGGATGCTATGTTTAATAATGATGATATTTTTAGCCTCTCAAGTTTTGATATGCAAAGTTGTTATGATGATAGCATGCCTCCTACCTATGATGATTACATTGATGAATGTGGGTTTGGAAGAGTGTCAACTTTAGGAAGTAGTGATCCCACAATTTTGGAGGATGTTGAATCTTATAATATTATGAAAGTGGATTTGGAGAGGTCATGACTTTACTTAGTAATGATTCCACTATCTTGGAAGAGGTTTCAATCGATTATGATGAGAACAAAGTTGCTACTTATGATGATTATTGTGATGAAACTTATGCTATAAAAAGTAGTGATGACTATATTTATAAAACTTGTCATGATAATGAGTACCCTTTCTCTGAATATTACTCTTTTAATGTGGAAACAATTTATAGTATTCAAGTCTCTTATGATACTCACACTATTCCGAATGAGAAGAATTTTGCTTATGTGGTGAGTAATAAAATTTCTATGCTAGTAGATCATGGAAAGAATGCTTCAGGTGCTGGTTATATTGTTGAATTCATTCATGATGCTACTGAAAATTATTATGAGGGAGGAACATATGCTTGTAGGAATTGCAATAATATCAAGTTTCCTCTCTATGTGCTTAAAGTTTTGAAGTTATGCTTGTTTTACCTTCCTATGCAAGTTGATTATTGTTCCCATAAGTTGTTTGCTCACAAAATCCCTATGCATAGGAAGTGGGTTAGACTTAAATGTGCTAGTCATATTCTTCATGATCCTCTCTTTATGTTTCAATTCTTATCTTTTATGTGAGCATCATTGAAATCATAATGCCTAGCTAGGGGCGTTAAATGATAGCGCTTGTTGGGAGGCAACCCAATTTTATTTTAGTTTCTTGCTTTTCACTTCTGTTCAGTAATAAATAATCCATCTAGCCTCTGTTTAGATGTGGTTTTATGTTTTAATTAGTGTTTGTACCAAGTAGAACCTTTGGGAAGACTTGGGTAAAGTCTTTATGATCATGCTGTAAAAAACAGAAACTTTAGCGCTCACGAGATTAGCTAGAACTTTTTACTGGAGAGTTCTATTTAGTTTATTATTTTTTCATATGATTACTAGACAAATTCATCAGGTCCACCAATTTATTTTAGAATTTTTGGAGTTCCAGAAGTTTGCGTTAGTTACAGATTACTACAGACTGTTCTGTTTTTGACAGATTCTGTTTTTCGTGTGTTGTTTGCTTATTTTGATGACTCTATGGCTAGTAAAATAGTTTATAAACCATAGAGAAGTTGGAATACAGTAGGTTTAACACCAATACAAATAAATAATGAGTTCATTACAGTACCTTGAAGTGATCTTTTGTTTTCTTTCGCTAACGGAGCTCACGAGTTTTCTGTTAAGTTTTGTGTTGTGAAGTTTTCAAGTTTTGGGTAAAGATTCGATGGACTACGGAATAAGGAGTGGCAAGAGCCTAAACTTGGGGATGCCCAAGGCACCCCAAGGTAATATTCAAGGACAACCAAGAGCCTAAGCTTGGGGATGCCCCGGAAGGCATCCCCTCTTTCGTCTTCGTTCATCGGTAACTTTACTTGGAGCTATATTTTTATTCACCACATGATATGTGTTTTGCTTGGAGCGTCATGTCATTTTGTTTTGTTTTTCTTGCTGTTATTTATATTAGTTTTTTGCATCTCTAGTTTCAATAAAAATGTCAAGGATAGCCTTTGCCATGCTTATTTTGCAAGTATGCATGTTGCTGTTTGAAAATAGAAAGTTTACCGCTGTTGAAAAAATTCTCTAGAAAATTCAGAGAGTGGTATAATGTTGAATATTATTGCATATTGAGCTCTGATAAATTTATTACAGTGGGAATTTTAGTTCATAATTTTTGGACACAGGGAAGTATTGATACTCTTGCAATCTTTACAGACTGTACTGTTTTGGCAGATTGCTGTTATGTTTGCATTGTTTGCATATGTTTGCTTGTTTAATGATTATATTTGAGGATAGGAGTATTAAATATGCAGAGGCATTTAGTATGCAATGTTGAATAATAATGTTAGTGATTTTTTACAGTAGAAAATGATAAGGTTTTGCATTGGTTTATACTAACCTATCTCATGAGTTCTTGTTGAGTTTGTTGTGAATGAAGCTTTTGATAAAAAGAGAAACCATGATATGAGAGGAATTAAGGAGACAAAAAAGCTCAAGCTTGGGGATGCCCAAGGCACCCCAAGATATTATTTCAAGAAGTCTCAAGCATCTAAGCTTGGGGATGCCCCGGTAGGCATCCCACCTTTCTTCTCCAACAACTATCGGTTAGTATCGGTTGAGCTTAAGTTTTTTGCTTCTTCACTTGAGTTGTGCTATCCTTGAAATGTAGTTTTATTTAGCTTTGCTTGCTGTTTGAATAAAGTATCAAGATATGAAATTATTAAATGGGAGAGTCTTCACATAGTTGCATAATTATTCAACTACTCATTGATCTTCACTTATATCTTTCGGAGTAGTTTGTCGTTTGCTCTAGTGCTTCACTTATATCTTTTAGAGCACAATGGTGGTTTTATTTTGAAGAAATAGATGAACTCTAATGCTTAACTTATACTATTTTGAGAGTCTTAAATAGCATGGTAATTTGCTTAAATAATCATAATATGCTAAGCATACAAGATTTGTAAGAATTCTTATGAGTGTGTTGAATACTACGAAAAGTTTGATGCTTGATAATTGTTTTGAGATATGGAGGTAGTGATATTAAAGTCATGCTAGTTGGGTGATTATGAATTCAAAGAATGCTTGTGTTGAATTTAGCAAGTCTCGTAGCATGCACGTATGGTTAAAGTTGTGTAACAAATTTGAAACATGAAGTGTACCTGGCTTGTGCATCCTTATGAGTGGCGGTCGGGGACGAGCGATGGTCTTTTCCTACCAATCTATCCCCCTAGGAGCATGCGCGTAGTACTTGATTTTTGATGACTTCTAATTTTTTGCAATAAGTATATGAGTTCTTTTGACAAATGTTGAGTCCATGGATTATACGTACTTTTACCTTTCCGCCTTTGCTAGCCTCTTCGGTACCGTGCATTGCCCTTTCTCACCTTGAGAGTTGGTGCAAACTTCGCCGGTGCATCCAAACACCATGATATGATATGCTCTATCACACATAAACCTCCCTATATCTTCCTCAAAACAGCCACCATACCTACCTATTATGGCATTTCCATAGCCATTCCGAGATATATTGCCATGCAACTTTCCACCGTTCCGTTCATCATCATGACATGCTTTACTTTTGTCATATTGCCATTACATGATCATGTAGTTGACATCGTATTTGTGGCAAAGCCACCGTGCATTATTTTTCATACATGTCACTCTTGATTCATTGCACCATCCCGGTACACTGTCGGAGGCATTCATATAGAGTCATATCTTGTTCTAGTTTCGAGTTGTAATCCTTATGTTGTAATCAATAGAAGTGTGATGATCATCATTATTAGAGCATTGCCCAAAAAAAGAGAAGGGCCAAAGAAAAAAAAGAAGGCCCAAAGAAATAAAAATAAAAATAAAAAGGGGCAATGCTACTATCCTTTTTCCACACTTGTGCTTCAAAGTAGCACCATGTTCTTCATATAGCGAGTCTCATATATTGTGCGTCAAAGTAGCACCATGTTTTTCATATAGAGAGTTTCATATGTTGTCACTTTCATATACTAGTGGGAATATTTCATTATAGAACTTGGCTCGTATATTCCAACGATGGGCTTCCTCAAATGCCCTAGGTCTTCATGAGCAAGCAAGTTGGATGCACACCCACTAGTTTTCTTTTGTTGAGCATTCATAGCTCTAGTGCATCCGTTGCATGGCAATCCCTACTCCTCATGTTGACATCAATTGATGGGCATCTCCATAGCCCGTTGATTATCCTCGTCAATGTGAGATTTTCTCCTTTTTTGTCTTCTCCACACAATCCCCATCATCATATTCTATTCCACCCATAGTCTTATATCCATGGCTCACGCTCATGTATTGCGTGAAGGTTGAAAAAGCTTGAGATTATTTAAGTATGGAACAATTGCTTGGCTTGTCATCGGGGGTATAGAAGTTGGGAACATCTTTGTGTGACGAAAATGAAGCATAGCCTAACTATATGATTTTGTAGGGATGAACTTTCTTTTGCCATGCTATTTTGAGAAGACATGATTACTTTGATTAGTATGCTTGAAGTATTACTATTTCTTTTATCAATATGAACTTTTATTTTGTATTATTTGGATCTGAATATTCATATCACAAGTAAGAAGAATTACATTGAAATTATGCCAACTAGCATTCCACATCAAAAATTATCTTTTTTATCATTTACCTACTCGAGGACGAGCAGGAATTAAGCTTGGGGATGCTTGATACTGAAAGTGCGTTATATCGACTAGAGGGGGGTGAATAGGCGATTTTTATGAATTCTTCACTAAGGAATTTGCCGGTGAGGAAATTCCTTAGCGAAGAACTACTAGCAGCGGAATAAGTACTCAGAAGTAAGCATAACAGGATACAGACATAGTCATCATGATGAAATTAAGACAAGCACAAAGTACAGAAAGCGTAAACACAAGATAACACAAGATGAAGTCAAACAGACTGAAGAAATTTAACTGCGGAAATTGAGAAAGTCTTCAGTCAAAGTCTTCAAACACAGATATGAACAATCACTCAACACAGTAATGAGGAAATGAAAGAGTTGAGGAAATAGAACCAGTAAGGTTGGTGAAGACAATGATTTGTTAGACCAGTTCCAACTGTTGTCTCAGTTGTACGTCTGGTTGGAGCGGCTGAGTATTTAAACTCGAGGACATGCGGTCCCGGACACCCAGTCGCTGAGCACGCAGCTCAGGACACCAAGTCCTCACCGTATTCTCCTTGAACTAAGATCACATAGATCTCGTCCAATCACTCGTGGTAAGTCTTCAGGCGACTTCCAAACCTTCACAGACTCGGTCACTCGGCAATCCACAATTCCTCTTGGATGATCTAGACCATGACGCCTAACCGTTTGGAAGAAGCACAGTCTTCAAATGTAACAACCGTCGGATCCACGTAGGATCAATCTCTTCAGTGATGCTCAATCACTTTGGGGTTTGTAGGTGTTTGGGTTTGGGATTTTCCTCACTCGATGATTTTCGCTCAAAGTCCTCGGAGGATGGGTTGCTCTCAAATGATAGGTGCCAGTTTCTCTCGGAGCAGCCAACCAGCTAGTGGTTGTAGGGGGTGGCTATTTATAGCCTAGGGAGCAGCCCGACATGATAAGACATAAATGCCATTGTCTGATATGACCGTTAGGTGGATAAAATATTTTGGGACAGCTGGCGCGTAGCACAGCAACGGTCGGAAATTTGACTATCAAATTCCTCAGGGCTATCATGATCCTCACTGTGTAGGCAATCCGCACTAGCAAATTCCTAACTCCTCAGTCAGAACAAATTCCTCAGCGACCAGAAGAACTTCGTCTCTGTCACTGAAGAAATTGACTGAACTGTATGAGATTTCCAAAGGCTTCACTCGAAGGGTTTGGTAGGTGTAGGATTTTGAGTTGAGCATCACATGGAAATTTTTCCTTAGTATTTCCTCGACCCCCTTTAACAGTACGGTGTTTCCTATGACTCAAGAAAGAGAAAAACAAAACTATGAAAACGAAAGTCTTCAAGCTTCATATTCCTCGCATGAATATCAAGTCTTCACGGATACACCAATTTCTTCACTTTCAAAGTCTTCATGAAAGTCTTCAGAAATACCAAAATCTTCAGTCGAAGATATTCATTTTTAGGGGTTGACTTTCCCTGTAAATATCAAACTTCTCATAGACGTATAGACCTGTGTACACTCACAAACGCATTACTCCCTTAGCCTATAAGTCTTCAATACACCAAAATCACTAAGGGGCACTAGATGCACTTACAATCTCCCCCTTTTTTGTGATTGATGACAATATAGGTTAAGTTTTCAACGGGGATAAACATATGAAGCGTAAGTACTGATATTGAGGAATTTGATTGCAAGATATAGAAGAACTCCCCCTGAAGATGTGCATAGTGAGGAATTTGCTTTTGAAGGAATGCACACTTGAAGAGTTGAATCATGGAGATCTCCCCCTATATCTTGTAATTCATACACGCATTTGACATAGAATATGAGGAATTTGAAATGCATGATGAAATATGGTGCCTGATGAAATTCAGCATGCGTGCAATAATATTAATGAGTAACAAGCATGCAGAATAACATATCGAGAGTATCAAAGCACAGTTCATCAAAAGTATCAGGGCACCATCGGGTTTAAGATTACAACTCGATCCAATAAAGTTTCAGAAGAACGAGATTTGTAACTTAGCAAAAAAACGCCCATATAATAGACCCGCTTGAAGACTGACTCAAATTTCTCCCCCTTTGTCATCGAATGACCAAAAGGATCGAAACTGAGGACTAACGCCCCTGAAGAATATCAAGTTGATGGAGGAGCACCAGCGTTGTTGGGGTCGGTTGTTGTAGTAGGGCCTGCCGCAGTGTCGTCCAAGTCTTCATTTTCATCAGTCTCACGTGGAGGTGCGGACCAGTCAAATTCTTCCTTGAGACCCATATTCTTCAGATCTGCAGCGCTGTAGACATGAGATAGAACAGCCCAGGTACGGTTGAAGGTTTCATGGAGGTAGTATTGGTTTTTCTTCACTGCATTGTGTGTTGAGGTCATGTTGTGAAGAATTGAACCAAACTGACGCTTGACCCATTTATGATTGCGATCAACCTTCTGATGAAGACTGAGGAGTAACTCACGATCAGTCATCACCCTGGGAGCTGTGGCTTGAGGATTTTGCTTGGCGGCAGAGTCATGTGTGGCAGAGTCATCATTGGTGGAGTAGGATGCAGCTTTGTGAAATTGACCATCCAATGGACGAATGCCTTCATCTATCACAGCAGTTGCCTTGCCTTTGTCATCAGCTGAGGAATATGTCTGTTTGAGGACTTCAATCGGGGGCAAGTAGCTGCCATGGTTCAAAGTGTCAACTTTGTAATTTAGTGAAGCCCTTGTCCTGATGAACCTCATAATCCATGGTGCATAAGGCTTCAGTTCAAAAGGTGACATAGCAATATTCGCCAGAGTCCTCATGAAGAAATCATGGAAGTTGACGGGAACGCCATGAATGATATTGAAAAGCATGTTCTTCATGATTCCAACGACCTCTTCATCATTTGAGTCGTGGCCTTTGATAGGACTCAAGGTCTTCGACAGAATGCGATAGACAGTCCGGGGCACATATAGTAATTCCTTGACAAGGAATTTGGTTCGAGGAGCCTGCCCTGGCTTCAAAGGCTTCATCAGCACTTGCATGAAATGATTTGAAAGTTCAGGTTCATTGTAGACACAACGAGCACCGTCAAGGGGAGGACTGAGTGAAAGGGCACGAAGCAATTCAGTTGCTGGTGCCTTGTAGTGAGTATTTTCAGACATCCAGTCCAGCACCCATGAATTCACATCTTCAGAGTTTCCTGTGATGTGCAGCGTTGCATAGAATTAAAGAATAAGTTCTTCATTCCAGTCACAGATGTCAGTGCAGAAATTTAACAGTCCAGCATTGTGAAGAACACTGAGGACTGGCTCGAAGCACGGTAGAGACTCCATATCTACATGAGGAATATGCTCATGATCGAAGACTTTATCTTTGTTGAACAGTACCGAGGAATAGAAGTTTGCTTGACTAGCAGTCCAGAAGCGTCTCTTCCTTATGCGAGCAGAGTCATATGGGTTATAGTCAGTGAAGAACACATGCTCGCTGAAGAAATCTTCAGCCTTGAACTTTTGCTTCTGTGAGAATGGATCCGTTGGCTTGGGCACAGGAGTGTCAGTGAGTTGCATCCTCTGTTGGAAAAGGCAGTGCCTGGGAGGCGCTTAGGCACGCCTAGGCGCTAGGCAATGGACAAACGCCTCGCCTAGGGCATAAATGGAGGTCTAGGCAGGGCAAGCAAAGAATTTCCTACCCAAGCAGGAAATCATGCCACATAGTGCACTGATATGCCAAACGGGTTATATTGCAATGGCAGTAGACTGTAATTAACTTATTTATATGCCCTAAACTAATATCAACACCCATATAATAATAAAAAATACACTACGAGTAAAAACTATATTACCGCCTAGGCCGCGCCTAGGGCGCTTAGGCACCGCCTAGGCACTAGGCGAAGGCCAACCGCCTCGCTTACGCCTACCGCTTTTTCCAACCTTTGCATCACAACCTCAGGAATCGCAATCTCAGGTTCTTCAGGCTGAGGAATTTCTGGTTCTTTTTCAGTAGCAGGCTGCGTGTTCAAGGGTTCAACAACAGCAGCTTCTTCAGCACTAGCGGCTGGAATGTCTCCATGCATAGACGAGGTGGGATGAGTTTCTTCAGAGCCCATTTGAACTGTTGGTGCAGGGGACTGAGGTATCTGTTGAAGTGGGGTGAAGAGTGGAGTATTGGGGTGCTAACTTTCCCAAAAGTCATCATTCATCACTGGCGTTGTGCAGCCAATGACCACGTCTTCATCTTCAATTTCTTCAACGCCAGCCTCTTCAGCTGTGAACTGAGGCATTGGCAAGGAAGCAACAGTTGTTGAAGGGATGGCATCCACTTCAATTTCTTCATCAACCTGCTCTGACAAAGCAGCAGATTGAGGTTCTTCATTGGATCTTCTTGGGATCACATATTCCTCACCAAAAGGAACAAGGTCCTTTGATGACAGGGTGGAAATTGGAACAACATCAATTGGATTTTCAATAGAGCTTGTCAGAGGCTTCATCTTCTTTGGAGCAGAAGATTCTGAAGCACTGGATGATTTCCTTTTCTTCACTGTAGCTCGCTCTGCAGCCTTGGTCTTCTTCATATCGAATGCACATGGAAGAATTGGAGTTGGGGTATGCGCAGATGGAACTGAGGTTTCTGGTTAAATTTCCTTAGGCGCAACTGATGCAGTTGCCCTGACTCCTTCAGTTTCTTCAGGCGCACCACTAGTGGATGCCCTGGAAATTTCTTCAGCGGCTGGAATGGAGTCATCAGCCCTGGAACTAGCATTTTCTTCAGCAGCCTGAATGTCATCAGCGGTGCTGGCATGTTCTTCAGTCGGCTGAGCAGACGCTGCAGCTTGAGGAATTTCATGTTGCGATGGGGCTGCAACATTTGTGAATTTCTCAGTCAGTTTCACAAACCTGACTTTGGCTCCTTGCCAATCAGCATAGTAAGCATTGAAATCATCGCTGAGGTCTTTGATTTCATCTTGAATCTTGAGGAGTTCATCAGGTTTCATATTGACAATGTTGTTCTTCAGGAACTTCGCTTTTCTGAACTGAGTTTTCTTGATCTGCCTGACCTTCTCAAACTTCCATTTCTCTTCAGTGATGAAATGGGTCAGCATGTGACTTTGACCAGGAGTCAACTTGAAATCAGGCATTGGAGTATTTGGATCCTTGTGCCAGAGATCAATGTAATCAAGGATCGCCCTTGGATCCAAAAGTAGTGGCACATTTGTGCCTTTGGCTCTAGCGGCCCTTTCTTGTCAGTCTCTGATGATTTCTGCAAGTTCATCATCATCAGCTTCATCGTCAGATGGCACGTGGAAGGCAACCTGTTTCTTCTTAGGACTTGGCCGAGGACCTCGACCAGCCATTGCCTTAGTCTTCAACAGAGTGGGGCCTGATGAAGATTTTGGTGTAGCTGAGGAACTTGCTGAGGCACCAGAGGCAATAGAGATGCATGTTTTCCTTTGGCATGTGGCCAGATGTACAGGTGTTGAGGACTTTGCCGGAGCAGCTGAGGACTTTGGAGGAGGAGCAGTAGTTGGTACTGGCCGTGAGGGCTTTGAAGAATCTGGTCATGAGGGCTTTGAAGATTCTGGCCGTGAGGGCATTGCTGAGGAACTTGGCCGTGAGGGCATAGTTGGTGAAGCACTTGGCTTGTGAGCAGGCTTCTTTGCCATTGATTTTCTTGGCTTGACAGAGGCCTCGATGGCAGTAGCAGCAGCAGAGTCTTCATTGAATTTCCTCACTGCTTCTTTGGCTTGTCTTGCCAACTTAGCTTGGTGTTTGGCCCATTCTTCAGGAAAGTCCTCACCACGCTTGATGCTGGTGGGGTCAGCCACTTGGCCAGGTGCCAATGGAGCTCTTGGGCATGGAGGATTAAGGGTGAATTTCTTCATATACTTTGGAGTCACATATCTGTACTCCCTCCATTCTCTTGCCCATCTCCGTTCAATTTTCTAAATGCGCACCTTGCGCTGATTTTTATTTTCTTTTCCGAACTTAGCCTCATTAGGTGTGCAGTAATCAGCATAAATTTCCTCA
Source organism: Triticum aestivum (assembly GCF_018294505.1). Classification (NCBI taxonomy): domain Eukaryota; kingdom Viridiplantae; phylum Streptophyta; class Magnoliopsida; order Poales; family Poaceae; genus Triticum; species Triticum aestivum. The sequence continues at coordinate 41,409,767 of NC_057804.1, forward strand.
GGTATTTCAAATGCAGTCATGACCTCAGGTTTCTTTCCTCCCTTCTACGGCTTCTTATCATCAGCCATATTCTTCAGATGAGGAATTTGAACAATCAAATTTTCTAAAGAAGTATGCAACTTTTCTTCGAGGAACGCTGCAAATGAGTTAAGTTGATGAGAACCTAGTGATTCAGCAGCGGACATGAGTACCTGTGAACAGAGTATAGTTGCGAGGAATTTGGAGAGGTCATATGCGTTCTTAGAAGGTTTTTCAAAACGAACAAGTTTGAGGAATTTGACCAGATTAGCCTTGAAGAATTTCACTATGCGTTCTTTGTCTTAGGTTCCAGAGTTGTATAGATCGAGGATCCACACAATTGAGGAATCTTGAATAAAAATGATGCTTAGAGAAACGAGTCAAGAACAGATGACTAGTGAGGTGTTTTGTGTGTGAGGATTTGAAGAATAAAACACCTTTGAAGATTTTGTTGTGAAATTTCGAATCAAAAGGGTAGTAAAAGTAACTTTTAATTTACCCTGGATGAAGAACACGACGAACTGAGAAGCAGAACAGTGAAGCTCGTCAGTGTAGATCTTCCACGCCCTAACTTGGCGGAGGAAGACAGCTACGGCGGCGGCGGAGTGAAGATTTCCGCGGTCGGCGCGAGTATGACGGCGACGAGGTCGAGGCAGTGAAGCTCTTCCTCACCGGCGACGATGGAGTAGCGGCGGCGCTAGGGTTTGAGGAGCTCGAGCGAGAGAGAGAGCGGTCGAGCGGAGTAAAGGAAGTGAGGAAGGGATGAGGGGGTATTTATAGTCGCAGTGAAAAACTGTTCGCCCGAAGATTTAGGACGAACCTGCCCCTGACCCTTCTCCTTTGCTTGACATGTGTCACCCACGTACTAAGGAGTGGAGATCGTGTTAGATCATGGGTGAATAGATAAGTCTATCGTGGGATTCGGAACGGTTTGAGCGGTAAAAACTGGAAATTATGATAAGATTAGTTTTAAAGTTCCGTTCGCAAATTCTTCAGCTGTCAAAGACATGGTGAAGATTTTGAACGAGTTTCAAATAGAACGCACATGAATAATTTGTGAATAGACTTTGTTGAGTATAGCATAGAGGGGGAAGGGTCCGATCACATTCACTTAGCAGAAAAATCCAACTTGAAGAATTAGCCATAAGTGAAGGCTGTGAAGCATATTCTTCGATATCTAGCTCACACACCAACACTAGGATTATGGTAACCCAAGGGCTCTACTTTTGATCTCATTGGATATTCTGACTCTGACTATGCTGGTGATCGTGTGGACCGCAAGTCAACTTCTGGCACTTGTCATTTCCTCAGACGATCTTTGGTCTGTTGGTCCTCGAAGAAACAGAACTGCGTATCACTGTCTACTGCAGAGGCTGAGTACATTGCTCCTGGTTCATGTTGTGCTCAACTGCTATGGATGAAGCAAACCCTCAAGGACTATGGCATCAACGTGAAGAATGTGCCTCTCCTCTGTGACAATGAGAGTGCAATCAAGATTGCTCACAACCCAGTTCAGCACTTGAAGACAAAGCACATTCAGATTCATCATCATTTTCTTCGTGATCATGTGTTGAAGGGCGACATCTCCATCGAGCACGTGAAGACTGAAGAACAGCTAGCCGATATCTTCACAAAGCCCTTGGATGAGAAGAGATTTAGCAAGTTGCGGTGTGAGCTAAATATCTTAGAATCTTCGAATGTTCTCTGAAAAGGACACACATCCTGACACTTATGCAAAATTGATGACTTAGATGTGCAACACATGAAGAAACGTTTTTCTTCAATCAATGAAGAATAACACTCTAAGTGTGAAGAAATTAATGAAGAATTTGATTCTCAGAACCCTACGACAATTGTACGCGGTGTCTGAAATCATCATTCTTATATGGTGGGTCACGCCATCACCAAAGTTGAAAATCTTCATTTTTGAAATTCCTCAGTTTTTGAAATTCTTTAGTTTTTCAAATTCTTCAACTTTGCAAAATCTTCAATGTTTCCATCGTCTTTCTTCATTGGCGATATATATATATATATATATATATATATATATATATATATATGAGTTTAAGTTGCGTTATATCGACTAGAGGGGGGTGAATAGGCGATTTTTATGAATTCTTCACTGAGGAATTTGCCGGTGAGGAAATTCCTTAGCGAAGAACTACTAGCAGCGGAATAAGTACTCAGAAGTAAGCATAACAGGATACAGACATAGTCATCATGAAGAAATGAAGATAAGCACAGAGTACAGAAAGCGTAAACACAGGATAACACAAGATGAAGACAAACGGACTGAAGAAATTTAACTGAGGAAATTGAGAAAGTCTTCAGTCAAAGTCTTCAAACACAGATATGAACAATCACTCAACACAGTAATGAGGAAATGAAAGAGTTGAGGAAATAGAACCAGTAAGGTTGGTGAAGACAATGATTTGTTAGACCAGTTCCAACTGCTGTCTCAGTTGTACGTCTGGTTGGAGCGGCTGAGTATTTAAACTCGAGGACACGCAGTCCCAGACACCCAGTCGCTGAGCATGCAGCTCAGGACACCAAGTCCTCACCGTATTCTCCTTGAACTAAGATCACACAGATCTCGTCCAATCACTCGTGGTAAGTCTTCAGGCGGCTTCCAAACCTTCACAGACTCGGTCACTCGGCAATCCATAATTCCTCTTGGATGATCTAGACCATGACGCCTAACCGTCTGGAAGAAGCACAGTCTTCAAAGGTAACAAGCGTCGGATCCACGCAGGATCAATCTCTTCAGTGATGCTCAATCACTTTGGGTTTTGTAGGTGTTTGGGTTTGGGATTTTCCTCACTCGATGATTTTCGCTCAAAGTCCTCGGAGGATGGGTTGCTCTCAAATGACAAGTTCAGTTTCTCTCGGAGCATCCAACCAGCTAGTGGTTGTAGGGGGTGGCTATTTATAGCCTAGGGAGCAGCCCGACATGATAAGACATAAATGCCCTTGTCTGATATGACCGTTAGGTGGATAAGATATTTTGGGACAGCTGGCGCGTAGCACAACAACGGTCGGAAATTTGACTATCAAATTCCTCAGGGCTATCATGATCCTCACTGTGTAGGCAATCCGCACTAGGGAATTCCTAACTCCACAGTCAGAACAAATTCCTCAGCGACCAGAAGAACTTCGTCTTTGTCACTGAAGAAATTGACTGAACTGTATGAGATTTCCAAAGGCTTCACTCGAAGGGTTTGGTAGGTGTAGGATTTTGAGTTGAGCATCACATGGAAATTTTTCATTAGTATTTCCTCGACCCCCTTTAACAGTACGGTGTTTCCTATGACTCAAGAAACAGAAAAACAAAACTATGAAAACGAAAGTCTTCAAGCTTCATATTCCTCGCATGAATATCAAGTCTTCACGGATACACCAATTTCTTCACTTTCAAAGTCTTCATGAAAGTCTTCAGAAATACCAAAATCTTGAAGGAAATATGCCCTAGAGGCAATATTAAAGTTATTATTTATTTCCTTATTTCATGATAAATGTTTATTATTCATGCTAGAATTGTATTAACCGGAAACATGATACATGTGTGAATACATAGACAAACATATAGTCACTAGTATGCCTCTACTTGACTAGCTCATTAATCAAAGATGGTTATGTTTCCTAACCATAGACATGTGTTGTCATTTGATTAATGAGGTCACATCATTAGGATGATGATGTGATTGACATGACCCATTCCGTTAGCCTAGCACTTGATCGTTTAGTATGTTGCTATTGCTTTCTTCATGACTTATACATGTTCCTGTAACTATGAGATTATGCAACTCCCGTTTACCGGAGGAACACTTTGGGTGCTACCAAACGTCATAACATAACTGGGTGATTATAAAGGAGTACTACAGGTGTCTCCAAAGGTACATGTTGGGTTGGCGTATTTCGAGATTAGGTTTTGTCACTCCGATTGTCGGAGAGGTATCTCTGGGCCCTCTCGGTAATGCACATCACTATAAGCCTTGCAAGCAATGTAGCTAATGAGTTAGTTACAGAATGATGCATGACGTAACGAGTAAAGAGACTTGCCAGTAACGAGATTGAACTAGGTATTGGATACCGACGATCGAATCTCGGGCAAGTAACATACCGATGACAAAGGGAACAACGTATGTTGTTATGCGGTTTGACCGATAAAGATCTTCGTAGAATATGTAGGAGCCAATATGGGCATCCAGGTTCCGCTATTGGTTATTGACCAAGAATAGTTCTAGGTCATGTCTACATAGTTCTCGAACCCGTAGGGTCCACACGCTTAAGGTTTCGATGACAGTTATATTATGAGTTTATGAGTTTTGATGTACCGAAGGAGTTTGGAGTCCCGGATGAGACCGGGGACATGACGAGGAGTCTCGAAATGGTCGAGACGTAAAGATCGATATATTGGATGACTATATTCGGACTTCGGAAAGGTTCCGAGTGATTCGGGTATTTTTCGGAGTACCGGAGAGTTACGAGAATTCGCCGGGGAGTATATGGGCCTTATTGGGCCATACGGGAATAGAGGAGAGAGGCCGAAAGGAAGGAGGCGCGCAGCCCCCCTCTGGTCCGAATTGGACAAGGGGTGCGACCCCCTTTTCCTTCCTCCTCTCCCCCTCTTTCCCCCTTCTCCTACTCCAACAAGGAAGGAGGGAGTCCTACTCCCGGTGGGAGTAGGACTCCCCTTGGCGCGCCCCTCCTAGTCCGGCCGCCCCCTCCCCCTTACTCCTTTATATACGGGGGCAGGGGGGCACCTCTAGGCACAACAGAAGTTGATCTACGGATCATTCCTTAGCCGTGTGCGGTGCCCCCCTCCACCATATTCCACCTCGGTCATATCGTCGCGGAGTTTAGGCGAAGCCCTGCGCCGGTAGAGCATCATCATCGTCACCACGCCGTCGTGCTGACGGAACTCATCTCCGAAGCTTTGCTGGATCGGAGCCCGGGGATCGTCATCGAGCTGAACGTGTGCTGAACTCGAAGGTGCCGTACGTTCGGTACTTGGATCGGTCGGATCGTGAAGACGTACGACTACATCAACCGCGTTGTCATAACGCTTCCGCTTACGGTCTACGAGGGTACGTGGACAACACTCTCCCCTCTCGTTGTTATGCCATCACCATGATCTTGTGTGTACGTAGGAAATTTTTTGGAATTACTACGTTCCCCAACAATGGTATCAGAGCCTAGGTTTTATGCGTTGATGTTATATGCACGAGTAGAACACAAGTGAGTTGTGGGCGATACAAGTCATACTGCTTACCGGCATGTCATACTTTGGTTCGGTGGTATTGTTGGATGAAGCGGCCCGGACCGACATTACGCGTACGCTTACGCGAGACTGGTTTTACCGCCGTGCTTTGCACACAGGTGACTAGCGGATGTCTGTTTCTCCAACTTTAGTTGAACCGAGTGTGGCTACGCCCGGTCCTTGCGAAGGTTAAAACAGCACTAAGTTGACGAACTATCATTGTGGTTTTGATGCGTAGGTAAGAACGGTTCTTGCTAAGCCCGTAGCAGCCACGTAAAATTTGCAACAACAATGTAGAGGACGTCTAACTTGTTTTTGCAGGGCATGTTGTGATGTGATATGGTCAAGACGTGATGAGATATAAGTTGTTGTATGAGATGATCATGTTTTGTTGAAGTTGTCGGCAACTGGCAGAAGCCCTATGGTTGCCTCTTTGTTGCATAAGATGCAAGTGCCAAATAATTGCTTTACTTTATCGCTATGCGATAGCAATAGTTGCAAGAGCAATAGTTGACGAGACGACCATGTGACGACACATTGATATAGATCAAGATGATGAAGATCATGGTGTCGTGCCGGTAACGATAGAGATCATGATAGTACTTTGGAGATGGAGATCAAAGGCGCAATATGATCATGGCCATATCATGTCACATATTTTGATTGCATATGATGTTTATCTGTTATACATCTTATTCTGTTTTGTTTGACGGTAGCATTTTAAGATGATCTCTCACTAATTATCAAGAAGTGTTCTCCCTGAATAAGCACTGTGAAAGTTCTTCGTGCTGAGACACCACGTGATGATCGGGTGTGATAGGCTCTACGTTCAAATACAACGGGTGCAAAACAGTTGCACACGCGGAATACTCAGGTTAAACTTGACGAGCCTAGCATATACAGATATGGCCTCGGAACACGGAGACCGAAAGGTCGAGCGTGAATCATATAGTAGATATGATCAACATAGTGATGTTCACCATTGAAAACTACTCCATCTCACGTGATGATCGGACATGGTTTAGTTGATTTGGATCACGTGATCACTTAGATGACTAGAGGGATGTCTTTCTAAGTGGGAGTTCTTAAGTAATATGATTAGTTGAACTTTAAATTTATCATGAACTTAGTCCTCGTAGTATTTTGCAAATTATGTTGTAGATCAATAGCTTGCGTTGTTGCTTTCATGTGTTTATATGTTCCTAGAGAAAACTGTGTTGAAAAATGTTAGTAGCAATGATGCGGATTGGATCCGTGATTGGAGGTTTATCCTCATTGTTGCACAGAAGAATTATGTCCTTAATGCACCGCTAGGTGACAGACCTATTGCAGGAGCAGATGCAGACGTTATGAACGTTTGGCTAGCTCAATATGATGACTACTTGATAGTTTAGTGCACCATGCTTAACGGCTTAGAATCGGAACTTCAAAGACGTTTTGAACGTCATGGACCATATGAGATGTTCCAGGAGTTGAAGTTAATATTTCCAGCAAATACCCGAGTTGAGAGATAGGAAGTCTCCAACAAGTTCTATAGCTAAAAGATGGAGGAGAATCGCTCAACTAGTGAGCATGTGCTCAGATTGTCTAGGTACTACAATCGCTTGAATCAAGTGGGAGTTAATCTTCCAGATAAGATAGTGATTGACAGAATTCTCTAGTCACCATCACCAAGTTAGTAGAACTTCGTGATGAACTATAGTATGCAAGGGATGACGAAAACGATTCCCAAGCTCTTCGTAATGCTGAAATCGATGAAGGTAGAAATCAAGAAAAGCATCAAGTGTTGATGGTTGACAATACCACTAGTTTAAAGAAAAGGGCAAAGGGAAGAAGTGGAACTTCAAGAAGAACGGCAAGCAAGTTGCTGCTCAAGTGAAGAAGCCCAAGTCTGGTCCTAAGCCTGATACTAAGTGCTTCTACTGCAAAGGGACTAGTCACTAGAAGTGGAACTGCCCCAAGTATTTGGCGGATAAGAAGGATGGCAAAAGTAAACAAAGGTATATTGGATATACATGTTATTGATGTGTACTTTACTAGTGTTTATAGCAACCCCTTGGGCATTTTGATACTGGTTCAGTTGCTAAGAGTAGTAACTCGAAACGGGAGTTGCAGAATAAACAGAAAATAGTAAAAAGGCGAGGTGACAATGTATGTTGGAAGTAGTTCCAAGATTGATATGATCATCATCGCACACTCCCTATACTTTCGGGGTTAGTGTTGAAACTAAATAAGTGTTATTTGGTGTTTGCGTTGAGCATGAATATGATTTGATCATGTTTATTGCAATACGGTTATTCATTTAAGTAAGAGAATAAATTGTTGTTCTGTTTACATGAATAAAACCTTATATGGTTACACCCCCAATGAAAATGGTTCGTTGGATCTCGATCGTAGTGATACACATATTCATAATATTGAAACCAAAAAGATGCAAAGTTAATAATGATAGTGCAACTTATTTGTGGCACTACAGTTTAGGTCATATTGGTGTAAAGCGCATGAAGAAACTCCATGCTGATGGGATTTTGGAATCACTTGATTATGAATCACTTGATGCTTGCGAACCATGCCTTATGGACAAGATGACTAAAGACTTCGTTCTCCTGAACAATAGAGCGAGCAACTGACTTATTGGAAATAGTACATACTGATGTATGCGATCCGATGAGTGTTGAGGCTCGCGACAAGTATCATTATTTTCTGACCTTCACAGATGATTTGAGCAGATATGGGTATATCTAATTAATGAAACATAAGTCTGAAACATTTGAAAAGTTCAAAGAATTTCAGAGTGAAGTTGAAAATCATCGTAACAAGAAAATAAAATTTCTATGATCTGATCGTGGAGGAGAATATTTGAGTTACGAGTTTGGTCTACATTTGAAACGATGCAGAATAGTTTCGCAACTCACACCACCCGGAACACCACAGCGTAATGGTGTGTTCGAACGTCATAACCGTACTTTATTGGATATTGTACAATCTATGATGTTTCTTACCGATTTACCACTATTGTTTTGGGGTCATGCATTAAAGACAACTGCATTCACGTTAAAAAGGGGAACCACCTAAGTCCGTTGAGATGACACAATATGAACTGTGGCTTGGCAAGAAACCAAAGTTGTCGTTTCTTAAAGTTTGGGGTTGCGATGCTTATGTGAAAAAGTTTCATCCTGATAAGCTCAAACCCAAATCGGATAAATGTGTCTTCATAGGATACCCAAAGGAGAAAGTTGGGTACAACTTCTATCACATATCCGAAGGCAAGAAATTCATTGCTAAGAATGGATCCTTTCTAGAGAAGGAGTTTCTCTCGAAAGAAGTGAGTGGGAGGAAAGTAGAACTTGATAAGGTAATTGTACCTTCTCCCTTATTGGAAAGTAGTTCATCACAGAAATCTGTTCCTGTGACTACTACACCAATTAGTGAGGAAGCTAATGATGATGATCATGTAACTTCAGATCAAGTTACTACCGAATCTCGTAGGTAAACCAGAGTAAGATCCGCACCAGAGTGGTACGGTAATCATGTTCTGAAAGTTATGTTACTAGACCATGACGAACCTACGAACTATGAAGAAGCGATGGTGAGCCCAGATTCCGCAAAATGGCTTGAGGCCATGAGATCTGAGATGAGATCCATGTATGAAAACAAAGTATGGACTTTGATTGACTTGCCCAATGATCGGCGAGACGTTGAGATTAAATGGATCTTCAAGAGGAAGACGGATGCTGATAGTGTTACTATCTACAAAGCTAGAATTGTCGCAAAAGGTTTTCGACAAGTTCAAGGTGTTGACTACGATGAGAGTTTTTCACTCATATCTATGCTTAAGTCTGTCTGAATCATGTTAGCAATTGCCGCATTTTATGAAATCTGGCAAATGGATAAACAAAACTGCATTCCTTAATGGTTTTCTTAAAAGAAGAGTTGTATATGATGCAACCAGAAGGTTTTGTCCATCCTAAAGGTGCTAACAAATTGTGCAAGCTCCAGCGATCCATCTATGGACTGGTGCAAGCATCTCGGAGTTGGAATATACGCTTTGATGAGTTGATCAAAGCATATGGTTTTATACAGACTTTTGAAGAAGCCTGTATTTACAAGAAAGTGAGTGGGAGCTCTGTAGCATTTCTAATATTATATGTGGATGACATATTGTTAATTGGAAAATGATATGGAAATTCTGGATAGCATGAAAGGATACTTGAATAAGAGTTTTTCAAAGCAAGACCTCGGTGAAGCTGCTTACAGATTGAGCATCAAGATCTATATAGATAGATCAAGACGCTTGATAAGATTTTTCAATGAGTACATACCTTGATAAATTTTTGAAATAGTTCAAAATGGAACAGTCAAAGAAGGAGTTCTTGCCTGTGTTACAAGGTGTGAAGTTGAGTAAGACTCAAGACCCGACCATTGCAGAAAATAGAAAGAGAATGAAAAGTCATTCCCTATGCCTCAGTCATAGGTTCTATAAAGTATGCTATGCTATGAACCAGACCTATTGTATACCTTGCTTTGTGTTTGGCAAATGAATACAATTTTGATCTAATAGTAGATCACTGGACATGGGTCAAGAATATCCTTAGTGAAGACTAAGGAGATGTTTCTCGATTATGGAGGTGATAAAAGAGCCCGTCGTAAAAGTTACAACGATGCAAGCTTTTACACCAATCCAGATGACTCTAAGTCTCAATCTGGATACATATTGAAAGTGGAAGCAATTAGCTAGAGTAGCTCCGTGCAGAGCATTGTAGACACAGAATATTTGCAAAATACATACGGTTCTGAATGTGACAGACCCGTTGACTAAACTTCTCTCATGAGCAAAACATGATCATACCTTAGTACTCTTTTGGGTGTTAATCACATAGCGATGTGAACTAGATTATTGACTCTAGTAAACCCTTTGGGTGTTGATCACATGATGATGTGAACTATGGGTATTAATCACATGCAGATGTGAATATTGGTGTTAAATCACATAGCGATGTGAACTAGATTATTGACTCTAGTGCAAGTGGGAGACTGAAGGAAATATGCCCTAGAGGCAATAATAAAGTTATTATTTATTTCCTTATTTCATGATAAATGTTTATTATTCATGCTAGAATTGTATTAACCGGAAACATGATACATGTGTGAATACATAGACAAACATATAGTCACTAGTATGCCTCTACTTGACTAGCTCATTAATCAAAGATGGTTATGTTTCCTAACCATAGACATGTGTTGTCATTTGATTAATGAGGTCACATCATTAGGAGAATGATGTGATTGACATGACCCATTCCGTTATCCTAGCACTTGATCGTTTAGTATGTTGCTATTGCTTTCTTCATGACTTATACATGTTCCTGTAACTATGAGATTATGCAACTCCCGTTTACCAGAGGAACACTTTGGGTGCTACCAAACGTCACAACATAACTGGGTGATTATAAAGGAGTACTACAGGTGTCTCCAAAGGTACATGTTGGGTTGGCGTATTTCGAGATTAGGTTTTGTCACTCCGATTGTCGGAGAGGTATCTCTAGGCCCTCTCGGTAATGCACATCACTATAAGCCTTGCAAGCAATGTAGCTAATGAGTTAGTTACAGAATGATGCATTACGTAACGAGTAAAGAGACTTGCCAATAACGAGATTGAACTAGGTATTGGATACCGACGATCGAATCTTGGGCAAGTAACATACCGATAACAAAGGGAACAACGTATGTTGTTATGCGGTTTGACCGATAAAGATCTTCATAGAATATGTAGGAGCCAATATGGGCATCCAGGTTCCGCTATTGGTTATTTACCAAGAATAGTTCTAGGTCATGTCTACATAGTTCTCGAACCCGTAGGGTCCGCACGCTTAAGGTTTCGATGACAGTTATATTATGAGTTTACGAGTTTTGATGTACCGAAGGAGTTCGGAGTCCCGGATGAGACCGGGGACATGACGAGGAGTCTCGAAATGGTCGAGACGTAAAGATCGATATATTGGACGACTATGTTCGGACTTCGGAAAGGTTCCGAGTGATTCGGGTATTTTTCGGAGTACCGGAGAGTTACGAGAATTCGCCGGGGAGTATATGGGCCTTATTGGGCCATACGGGAATAGAGGAGAGAGGCCGAAAGGAAGGAGGCGCGCAGCCCCCCTCTGGTCCGAATTGGACAAGGGGTGCAGCCCCCTTTTCCTTCCTCCTCTCCCCCTCTTTCCCCCTTCTCCTACTCCAACAAGGAAGGAGGGAGTCCTACTCCCGATGGGAGTAGGACTCCCCTTGGCACGCCCCTCCTAGGCCGGCCGCCCCCTCCCCCTTGCTCCTTTATATACGGGGGCAGGGGGGCACCTCTAGGCACAACAGAAGTTGATCTACGGATCGTTCCTTAGCCGTGTGCGGTGCCCCCCTCCACCATATTCCACCTCGGTCATATCGTCGCGGAGTTTAGGCGAAGCCCTGTGCCGGTAGAGCATCATCATCGTCACCACGCCGTCGTGCTGACGGAACTCATCTCCGAAGCTTTGCTGGATCGGAGCCCGAGGATCGTCATCGAGCTGAACGTGTGCTGAACTCGGAGGTGTCGTACGTTCGGTACTTGGATCGGTCGGATCGTGAAGACGTACGACTACATCAACCGCGTTTTCATAACGCTTTCGCTTACGGTCTACGAGGGTACGTGGACAACACTCCCCCCTCTTGTTGCTATGCCATCACCATGATCTTGCGTGTACGTAGGAAATTTTTTGAAATTACTATGTTTCCCAACAAATCTTCAGTCGAAGATATTCATTTTTAGGGGTCGACTTTCCCTGTAAATATCAAACTTCTCATAGACGTATAGACCTGTGTACACTCACAAACACATTAGTCCCTTAACCTATAAGTCTTCAATACACCAAAATCACTAAGGGGCACTAGATGCACTTACAGATACGTCTCCAACGTATCTATAATTTTTGATTGCTCCATGCTATATTATCTATTGTTTTAGGCAATATTGGGCTTTATTATCCACTTTTATATTATTTTTTGGACTAACCTATTAACCGGAGGCCCAGCCCAGATTTGCTGTTTTATGCCTATTTCAGTGTTTCGAGGAAAAGGAATATCAAATGGAGTCAAAACGGAACGAAATCAACTGGAGAAGTTATTTTTGGAAGGAAACCCACCTGATGGACTTGGACCCCATGTCAGAAGATACGGGAGGTGCTCACGAGGGTGGGGGCGCCCCCCCCCCACCCCGGGCACGCCCCCTGCCTCATGGGGCCCCCGTAGCTCCACCGACGTACTCCTTTCTCCCATATATACCTACGTACCCTAAAACTTCCAGAACAGAAGATAGATTGGGAGTTCCGCCGCCGCAAGCCTCTATAGCCACCAAAAACCTCTTGGGAGCCCGTTCTGGCACCCTGCCTGAGGGGGGATCCATCTCCGGTGGCCATCTTCATCATCCCGGCGCTATCCATGACGAGGAGGGAGTAGTTCACCCTCGGGGCTGAGGGTATGTACTAGTAGCTATGTGTTTGATCTCTCTCTCTCGTGTTCTCTCTCGTGTTCCCTCTATGGCACGATCTTGATGTATCCCGAGCTTTGCTATTGTAGTTGGATCTTATGATGTTTCTCCCCCTCTACTCTCTTGTGATGAATTGAGTTTCCCCTTTGAAGTTATCTTATCGGATTGAGTCTTTTTTTAGAACATTTGATGTATGTCTTGGTGATCAACTTGCGGGTTTCACTGGGGCACACGTTTTCGTCGTGATTCTCCGGTAGAAACTTTGGAGCACTCTTTGAAGTACTTTTATGTTGGTTGGATGAATCTGAGATTGTGTGATGCATATCGTATAATCATGCCCACGGATACTTGAGGTGACAATGGAGTATCTAGGTGACATTAGGGTTTTGATTGATTTGTGTCTTAAGGTGTTATTCTAGTACGAACTCTTTTATAGATCGATCCGAAAGAATAACTTTGAGGTGGTTTCGTACCCTACCATAATCTCTACGTTTGTTCTCCACTATTAGTGGCTTCGGAGTGACTCTTTGTTGCATGTTGAGGGATAGTTATGTGATCTAATTATGTTATTATTGCTGAGAGAACTTGCCCCAGTGAAAGTATGAACCCTAGGCCTTGTTTCCTATCATTGCAATACCGTTTACGCTCACTTTTACCATTAGTTACCTTGCTGTTTTTATATTTTCAGATTACAAAAACCTATATCTACCATCCATATTGCACTTCTATCACCATCTCTTCGCCGAACTAGTGCACCTATACAATTTACCATTGTATTGGGTGTGTTGGGGACACAAGAGACTATTTGTTATTTGGTTGCAGGGTTGCTTGAGAGAGACCATCTTCATCCTACGCCTCCTACGGATTGATAAACCTTAGGTCATCCACTTGAGGGAAATTTGCTACTGTTCTACAAACATGTGCACTTGCAGGCCCAACAACGTCTACAAGAAGAAGGTTGTGTAGTAGACATCAAAGTCTTACAGAGAATTCTGCAGACAATCCCGGGGTGAATCCGGAGGGTGTAAGAGATGACGACTGGCATCTCAAAAGGCAGCTAAAGGCTGGCGAGCACATTCTTACGCAAGTTAGGCAGGAGAAGAACAATCTTCAAGATGCCAATGTCCGGCTGGACATGGAATTAAAATACGTCCGTGCTCAGCTAGCGGACTCCGTGAAGGAGAACAAAAGGCATTTATGGTAAGTGCCTAGACGAACTGTATTGTAGTTCGGCGAGGAAGTATATTGAAAGGATTTTGCTTGTAGGAATGTTAACGGGTCGCCCTGAGGAGGAGATGCCCTCATCTGCAAGCGATGTACTGCAAGACCTCTCACAACTGCACGAGCGAGCTCGGCAGGTGATGCAGGGTGTTGCTCAGGCCTTATGGCCGTCGAGCTTCCTGCCGAATGGCATGGGGGAGCTCGTGGATATGCTTCAAGGAGCACGGCGGCACTGCCGATTGTGGAAGATGTCAACTTGCCAGCAAGGTGCAAGAGAAGCCTAGGCTATGGTGAAGACGCGCTACACCAAGCTGGACCCGAACCATATGGCCGAAGTAGGACCGGCGGGGCCCGATGGGCAAGAAATTCCCGTGAGCCTGGTATATGACCAGGTAGCGTTAGCCGCCAAGTATTCGCAACAGGATTGTAAGCTAGATAGCTTGTTGGATGGTATAGAGGAGGAATATAGTCAGTCCAAGTGACTGTGTAATTCAATGGACATAAGTAGTCCCTAGCCGGATTAAAATCATTTGTCATGGCAGACCTTTTCGCTTCGGCCCTCGGATCCTACAGTCTGGGGTGTGTCCGAATACCCACTCAGTTATACAAAACCAGGGTATGCGTGGAAACCAGGCGTAGGGGTCATAAGTGCTTGAACAGACAAGTACCCAACTAGTTATGTTATATTACATGGATAGTAAGAAACGTCTTCTAGGGAGAATAGTTCCGTTAGGGGTTCCTTTCCCTGGGTACGCATGCGACAATGCACATGTACAGACTGCGAATGATGGCGCAGGATACAAGACTTCTGGGGATTTACGTTGTAACAAATGAATACATCTTTTGTTCACCGACCGAATATTCTCTTAAGGACGCTAGCTTTCGGCTTCACCCAGTCTGAGGTACACATCCGGCTGAACTGGCAGTAACAATCACAAAGGTGCTTCCCTTATGCCCTAGCCGAATTAACGGGAACATAGGGCATAAACACAAGAGCCAGGCAACCCAGCTTGGCCACATCTTAAGTCATATCGATGCATATAATGGTGAAGAAAAGGCACATATGAAAAAAGAAACACATATGTGATGGGCAAAAATCCATTTGAGTAATTATTTTTAGCTTCCGTATAGGAAGCCCCCAGGTATTGCTTACACACATAGTGCAGCCGGAGTGATCCGGGAGTTCGCACTGTATTAAATACTTTATGTGAAGAGGAAAAAATTACGAGAAAGGAAAAGGGATGGAGCATAATTAAAAAGGAGGGGGCAAGGAGACGAACACTGAGTTCGGCGTTAGGCATAGAATCTCCAGAGTCTGGCCGCGTTCCATGGGTTCGGCTCGAGTCTGTTATCGGATGCATTACGTAAGCGATACGCTCCTCCGATGAGAACTTTGTCAATGACGAAGGGACCTTCCCACTTGGGTTTAAGCTTGTCCTTCTTCTTCTCCGGTAGGCGTAGAACGAGCTCACCAATATTGTAGGTTTTGGCCCGCACTTCTCTGCTTTGATATCATCGGGCATGCTGCTGATAGAATGCGGAGTGGGCTTTTGCGACATCGCGCTCCTCCTCCAGGGCATCCAAGTTATCCTGCCGATCTAACTCGGCTTCCTTCTCTTCGTACATGCGTACGCGTGGCGAATCATGTATTATGTCGCAGGGTAGTACTGCTTCCGCGCCGTACACCATAAAAATGGTGTATATCCGGTGGTGCAATTCAGTGTGGTCCGCAACCCCCAGAGTACGGAGTCGAGCTCTTCGACCCAGTGCGTGTCCGACTCAGTCAAGGATCGCACTAGTCTAGGTTTGATGCCGCTCATGATGAGACCGTTTGCCCGTTCGACCTGGCCGTTTGTTTGGGGATGGTAGACGGAGGTGTAGTCATGCTTAATGCCCATTTTACCGCACCAAGATTTCACTTCATCGGCTGTGAAATTTGAGCCATTATCAGTGATGATGCTGTGGGGGACGTCGTATCGGTGTACGACCCCGGATATGAAGTCTATTACTGGTCCGGATTCGGCCGTTTTGACTGGTTTGGCTTCTATCCATTTGGTGAACTTGTCCACCATGACCAATAAGTATTTTTTCTTATGGCTTCCCCCTTTAAGAGGTCTGACCATATCCAGCCCCCAGACCGCAAAGGGCCAAGTTATGGGGATTGTTTGGAGAGCGGTAGGGGGCATATGACTCTGATTGGCGAAGAGCTGGCAACCGACACAGTGTTGGACAAGGTCCTATGCATCTGCTCGGGCTGTCAGCCAATAGAAGCCTGTACAAAAGGCCTTGCTGACTAGTGCTCGAGCCGCGGCATGGTGCCCGCCCAGTCCGGCATGGATTTCAGCCAAGAGTTGACGCCCTTCCTCTTCGGAGATGCACCTTTGGAGCACTCCGGTCGCACTTTTCTTATAGAGTTCCCCTTCGTGGACTTTGTAAGCTTTAGAACGTCGGATGATGCAGCGTGCTTCATTTTGGTCTTCGCGGAGCTCCTGCCTATTTAGGTCGGCCAAGAAAGGTTCAGTCCACGGGGCGATTACAACCATGATTTCATGGGCCGAAGAGGTTATTTCGGTGGTGAGCCTCTGATTATGTCTGATGGTTCACAATCTAGAGGTGTGTTCGGATCCGTGCTAGTATTGCCGGACTCCCCTTCCCATACTACGGATGGCTTGAACAACCTTTCCAGGAATATGTTAGGTGGGACAGGGTCGTGTTTAGCGCCGCTGCGGGCAAGGACGTCCGCCGCTTGATTGTTTTCTCGAGCCACATGGTGGAATTCGAGCCCTCGAACCGAGCTGACATTTTGAGAACGGCATTACGGTAGGCCGCCATTTTCGGATCCTTGGCATCAAAGTCTCCGTTTATCTGTGATATTGCGAGGTTTGAATCCCCGCGCACTCTAGGCGTTGGATGCCCATAGAGACTGCCATCCGAAGACCGTGCAACAGAGCCTCATATTCGGCTGCATTGTTGGAGTTTGTGTATAATATTTGGAGGACGTACTGGACCGTGTCTCCGTTGGGAGACGTCAGGACTACACCTGCTCCCAATCCGGCCAGCATTTTAGAGCCGTCGAAGTGCGTGATCCAGTTAGAGTACACGCCGTACTCTTTAGGGAGTTCGGCTTTTGTCCATTCAGCGACAAAGTCAGCCAGTACTTGCGACTTGATGGCCCGCCGTGGTTTGTATGTTATGTCGAAGGGAAGGAGCTCGATGGCCCATTTAGCAATCCGGCCCGTAGCGTCGCGGTTATTTATTATGTTGTTGAGTGGTACTTCGGAGGCCACCGTAATCGAACACTCTTGAAAGCAGTGTCGTAGCTTACGGGATGCCATGAAGACCGCGTATGCTATTTTTTGATAGTGTGGGTATCGGGATTTGCATGGGGTGAGGACCGTGGATACGCAATAAACCGGCTTCTGGAGCGGGAATTTGTATCCGTCAACCTCTCGTTCGACGACGAGCACTGCAGTTACAACTTGATGTGTTGCGGCTATGTACAACAGCATAGGTTCGCCGGTATTTGGCGCTGTTAGGACCGGATTACTGGCCAATAAGGCCTTTATTTCATCGAGTCCGTCCGCGGCTGCATCCGTCCACATGAAGTGTTTGGTGCGTTGAAGAAGGCGGTAAAGAGGTAATGCCTTTTCTCCTAACCTGGAGATAAAGCGGCTTAAAGCAGCCACGCATCCAGCTAGTTTCTGGATGTGTTTGAGGTTTGTTGGTATAGCCAACTGCGACAGAGCTCGGATTTTTGCCGGATTCGCTTCAATTCCTCTATTGGAAACAATGAAGCCCAGCAGTTTCCCAGAGGGGACGCCAAAAACGCATTTTTCCGGGTTCAGCTTGATGTCGTATGTTCAGAGGTTATCGAACGTAAGCCTCAAGTCATCTATTAGGGTTTCGACGTGTCTTGTTTTTATGACCACGTCGTCCACATATGCCTCCACTGTTTTGCCGATTTGCTTTTCCAAGCATGTTTGAATCATGCGTTGGTAGGTTGCGCCGACATTCTTAAGCCCAAAAGGCGTAGTGTTGAAGCAGAAAGGGCCATATGGCGTTATGAAAGCTGTTGCAGCTTGGTCGGACTCTGCCATCTTTATTTGATGATATCCAGAGTATGCGTCGAGGAAACACAGCGAGTCGTGTCCTGCTGTGGCGTCAATGATTTGATAGATGCGAGGGAGGGGAAAGGGATCCTTGGGGCAAGCCTTGTTGAGGTCTTTGAAGTTGACGCATAGGCGCCAGGATTTGTCCTTCTTTGGTACCATTACCAGATTTGCCAGCCAATCCGGATGCTTGATGTCTCTGATGAATCCGGCCTCGAGTAGCTTGGCTAGCTCTTCCCCCATGGCTTGCCGTTTGGGCTCTAAAAACCGCCTTAGAGTCTGCTTGACAGGTTTGTATCCTTTTAGCATATTAAGGCTATGTTCGGCCAATCTGCGTGGGATGCCCGGCATGTCCGATGGGTGCCAGGCGAAAATGTCCCAATTCTCGCGTAAGAAGTCTCGCAGTGCGGCGTCCATTGCGGGGCTCAACTGTGTCCCGATGGAAGCTGTCTTCGTGGGGTCCGTTGGATGGACTTGGAATTTGACTATCTCGTCTGCGGGTTTAAATGAGGTGGACTTGGGTCGCTTGTCGAGTATCACATCGTCCCTGTCCATGGTGGCCCGCAGTGTTGTTAATTCTTCGGCTGCTAGGGCTTCGGATAATGCTTCCAGGGCTAGTGTTGCGGTTTTGTTTTCGGCGCGAAGTGCGACGTCCGGATCACTGGCTAGAGTGATGATTCCATTGGGTCCGGGCATTTTAAGCTTCATGTACCCATAATGGGGTATAGCTTGAAAGCTTGTAAACGCGTCCCGCCCTAGAAGGGCGTGGTATTCGCTGCTGAAAGGAGCCACTTGGAATGTGATTTCTTCGGACCTATAATTCTCCGGGTGCCGAATACCACATCGAGTGTGATTTTTCCCGCACACCGTGCTTCCCGACTAAGGATAATCCCCCTGAAGGTTGTGCCGCTTTGTTCAATGCGGCTTTTATCAATTTCCATCTTGTTGAGTGTTTCTTCATAGATCAAGTTTAATCCGCTTCCGCCGTCCATGAGTACTTTAGTGAGCCGAAAGCCGTCCACGATCGGGCTAAGGACCAGCGCGGCTGGTGCCCGGACGGTCTGGAATCGAGGTTCGTCACTAGCATTGAAGGTTATAGCAGTGTCGTTCCACGGATTTATTTTTGCCACATGGCAAATTTCAGCGGAGCTTCGATGAGCTCTCTTGCGCCTATTGTTTGAGGCAAAAGTCTAGAAGACTGTTAGTACCGTATTGTGCTCTTTAGTGGGATGTTGTTCTGCTTTATGGCTTGCAAGAAGATCCTCGCCACTTTTTGCAACCTGCCGGAGTATCCAACATGCCCTAAGGCTATAAGTTGGTGTTGTGTCCGGAGTACTGTGGAGTTTACATGGCCCATTGAGCCGTTCCTCCAATACGGTTCCCCGCCCTGGGGTGGGCTTTGGTTTATTGGGGATTGGATCGGCCGACTTACGAGAGTTCGCCCATTTAGTTCGGATAAAGGTTTTGGTGAGAGCCGGACTATCCCAAAATTCAGTTTGGGTTTTCCAGGCGCTTTCCATCGCACAGTACTTCTGTACTATGGTTGCCAAGTCAGCAAAGTGTACTATGTCACGGCGACTTATAGCATTGAGGATTCCTTTGTTCGTGCAGTTTTTGCAGAAAAGTGAGACTACGTCCTCCTCGCGCAGTCCTGACCTTGTTTAGCACAAGGAGGAACCTGGCCCAGTAAGCGGCTGTACCGTCTCCGGGGCTCTTGCCTGATGTGGGAGATACGGTTTAGGTTCCGGGTGAGCGGGCGTAGCTGAATCCAGATCCTGATCCCGATCTAGCACCCAGGGGCATGGCGAAGGCTTCCGAGCCTGACAGCTCGGGATCCGGGGTGCTACCCCAATTTCTCCGCCCAATGCCGATTCTAAGTCCCGGCCACGGGTCATGTCTTCCCTTGAGCAGGTGTTCGGCTGCAGGGAGCTCGGTGATCCGGACATAATTCCGGTCCTCAAAATTTGAGGGGCCCATCGTGTGTGGTTCCTCCCACTACCGCTATCTCATGGGTGCCGCGGGGGATTTAATGTCCCTTTGGTCGGGTTTGAAGCCCGAATCCGGTCATAGTCCCGTAGCGACTCACCAGAGCGGCGATGCCAATCCAAGAGCTCATTAAGGGAGGAGAGCTCTATCGGATTCCCATCTGTTCGGCGAGTTCCGAATCAACGCGAAGGTTATGAGTGATGACCCGAGAGGCCATTGTCGGCGCAACCGCCAATGGGGCAGCCATGATGAAGCCACCAAGTCGGAGAGTTTGGCCTACAGCCAGAGCTCCACCCGAGGTAATGTTGTCCTTGACAACGAGAAGAGCCATCGAGCCTTGCAGCAACGACACAGAGGAACTCTCAATGAAAGCACCAATGTCGGTGTCAAAACCGGCGGATCTCGGGTTGGGGGTCCCGATATGTGCGTCTTAGGCTGATGGTAACAGGAAGCAAGGGACACAATGTTTACCCAGGTTCGGGCCCTCTCGATGGAGGTAAAACCCTATTTCCTGCTTGATTAATATTGACGATATGAGTAGTACAAGAGTAGATCTACCATGAGATCGTAGAGGCTAAACCCTAGAAGCTAGCCTATGATGATTATGATTGTAATTGTGATCGGCCTTCTAAGGACCAACCTCTCCGGTTTATATAGACACCGGAGAGGGCTAGGGTTTATATGGAGTCGGTTACAAGGAAGGAAATACAACATCCAGATCGTCAAGCTTGTCTTCCACGCAAAGGAGAGTCATAACCGGACACGGGTCGAAGTCTTGAGTCTTGTATCTTCACGCTCCAATAGTCCAGACGACTGTAGATAGTCCGGGCTGTCCGGATACTCCTAATCCACCGGACTCCCTCAGCGGCCCCTATCCAAATCGGTTTGGGCTAGGGGGCCGCGCGTCCTGCCTTGCCCTGCCTTCTCTCATTCCACCACTTGCCATGAGGCCAATAATTTCAGTATCCCGTATTTCCGGATCCAAACTACCCGCACTCGGAACCTACTGAGGATATAATCAAAGCTGATCTTTAGTCTCGACCATGAGACCCTCGTCATGATGCACCGGGACTAGAACTACCTCGGTACATCAAAACACTAACTCATAATATAAAGTCACCGAACTTTTAAGCATGCGGACCCTACGGGTTCGAGAACTATGCAGACATGACGAGACACGTCTCCGCTCAATAACCAATAGCAAAAACCTGGATGCTCATATTGGCTCCCACATATTCTACGAAGATCTTTATCGGTCAAACCGCATAACAACATACGTTGTTCCCTTTGTCATCGGTATGTTACTTGCTCAAGATTCGATCGTCGGTATCTCAATACCTAGTTCAGTCTCGTTATCAGCAAGTCTCTTTACTTGTTCCGTAATGCATCATCCTGCAACTAACTCATTAGTCACATTGCTTGCAAGGCTTAGAGTGATGTGCATTACCGAGAGGGCCCAGAGATACCTCTCCGACAATCGGAGTGACAAATCCTAGTCTCAAAATACGCCAACTCAACAAGTACCTTCGGAGACACCTGTAGAGCACCTTTATAATCACCCAATTACGTTGTGACATTTGGTAGCACACAAAGTGTTCCTCCGGTAAATGGGAGTTGCATAATCTCATAGTCATAGGAACATGTATAAGTCATGAAGAAAGCAATAGCAACATACTAAACGATCAAGTGCTAAGCTAACGGAATGGGTCAAGTCAATCACATCATTCTCCTAATGATGTGATCTCGTTGATCAAATGACAACTCATGTCTATGGCTAGGAAACTCAACCATCTTTGATCAACGAGCTAGTCAAGTAGAGTCATACTAGTCACACTATGTTTGTCTATGTATTCACACATGTATTATGTTTCCGGTTAATACAATTTTAGCATGAATAATAAACATTTATCATGATATGAGGAAATAAATAATAACTTTATTATTTCCTCTAGGGCATATTTCCTTCAGCCATGTACCATGCAAAAACACATCGCAACTCGGGTAAAAGAGAGTTGCCATCTGCTTACATGCACACTAAGCAGTTGTCGTGTACCCTGCAAAACACATGGCAACTGGCATGTTCGGGTAAAAAAGAGAGTTGCCATCTGCTTACAAGCACACTAGGGCAGTTTCCATGTACACTGCAAAACACATGGCAACTAGCAGCTTGGGTGTGGTAAAAGAGATGGGCGTGTGGGCGAGATGGCAAATGCCCACACACCAGCCCTTGTGCGTGAGTGAAAACTGGCGTGTGGGCGAACTGCTAAACGCCCACACACTGGCCCCTCCGTGTGGTGAAACGGACGTGTGGGCGACCGGGTGAATGCCCACACACTAGCCCAGTCCTATGTGGCACCACAAACATGCCAAGATTCATGCACCCACAAACGGACGCGGATCCACGCGTGTGGGCGTGATGCAAACGCCCACACGTGTGGGCGTTAGTGTTTCCGAATATGTAACATAGGGTCTTTGGCGTGCGTGAGTTGTAATCTGGTCTGGGTTAGTTCGGCTTGGTCTCCATCGTACATAATATTGTGTAGGTTGTTGTAAACGTGGAGATCAAGCTAACTACGCCCAGATCATATCTCCTGTAAACTCCTTCGGCCTTTGAGCCCTTTATAACACACAGCATGTCCCTGCATGTTGCATATGCTTCCACCAAGTTTATATACACCCTTAGTTCGTTACATACCATGTTCAGGTGGTTTGCATACCCTGTTCTACCATTCATCACTACTATCTTAGGTTAAGTTTTTGTGGTGTGATATACATATAATATGTAGCTCACCTCAGTTTAATTATGCACCACAATATGTAGCTCTCTAAGGCTAAGCAAAGCATCTTAAGCTTACTAAGTCTTCGTATAATCATCTTTGAAAACGGCCCCACAAATATACAAAGGGAAGAGGCTTAGCTGGCCCAGTGGTGTCAAATAGGAGTGCTACATATTTTAGGAATGTGGCCCAAATACCACATACATGTTTCTTTGAGGTCTTGGGATGGACCAGGGCTAGAGCCTCCTAGCCTATGCTCCATTCTTCTCCAATGAGTCAGGATGGTTCGTTGTTTGTGGTGTTGCCGCCGCCGCCACGTAGTTCAGAGTTGTTTCACCATTTACAATTCTTTGTTCTCCTTCCTTTCATCCACCTCACCACTCTGCTAGCGCCAACATCCCTCGGCGACACCATAACCATCCTTAGCCCCTTTATTCCTATTGTTCTGGATCTCCAATCACACAACTATTACCATTTGTGTCACATGTTCTTGGTACATCTTGGGCGCTACTGCCTTTGCAACACATCATGGACAACTCCATTTCAGCGTTTAGCGACCCTGTACGGTTCAAGGATGACTTCGTGATCCTACACGCAAATCTCGTCAGAACTTTTGTGCTTCCTACCGAAGGACGACGCCATCGCCACCGCCACAAATGTTTGGTCCAATCTTCATCGCTTGTTCCAGCACAATCGTGGGGACTATGACATGCTATGATATGAAAATGGCGATGACATATATTGTTAGTGGCTGTCGGTGTCAAAACCGGCGGATCTCGGGTAGGGGGTCCCGAACTGTGCGTCTAGGCGGATGGTAACAGGAGACAAAGGACACGATGTTTTACCCAGGTTCGGGCCCTCTTGATGGAGGTAAAACCCTACGTCCTGCTTGATTGATATTGATGATGTGGGTATTACAAGAGTAGATCTACCACGAGATCAAGGAGGCTAAACCCTAGAAGCTAGCCTATGGTATGATTGTTGTTCGTCCTATGGACTAAAGCCATCCGGTTTATATAGACACCGGAGACGGCTAGGGTTACACAGAGTCGGTTACAATGGTAGGAGATCTACATATCCGTATTGCCAAGCTTGCCTTCCACGCCAAGGAAAGTCCCATCCGGACACGGGACGAAGTCTTCAATCTTGTATCTTCATAGTCTTGGAGTCCGGCCGATGATGATAGTTCGGCTATCCGGACACCCCCTAATCCAGGACTCCCTCAGTAGCCCCCGAACCAGGCTTCAATGACGACGAATCCGGCGCGTATGTTGTCTTCGGCGTTTGCAAGGCGGGTTCTCCTCCATGTTCCATGTGTTTGCCGAATAGTGTCCGGTTTCTTCATAAATGTTGCGCTTCCTTGGCTTCCACGTCCAATAATGGCCCTCTTCCACGTGTTGTATGAATGCGAAAAGCCAGGGTATTTTTACGTTTTACCCCCCTAGCTGCGCGAATAAGCCGCCTATAAGAGAGGCGAGGATCCAGATCCGAATCACACCATCCTCCTTCCACAAGTACTCATCAAAGCGCATCTGACGAAAAATCCATTCCAACATGGATAGTCGACGCGGCTCCTCTTCTCGCGCTCCCAGTCCTCAGCCAGGAGATTGGAGGAGATGCTCAGTCCCGCATAGCGAGTTAGTGACGCTCCAAGCAGAGGGATACCTTCCCCCAGCCTTTATGGTTCCGGTTCGAGCCGGACTGGCCACCTACAAGGGTGGGAAGCAGGCGGAGAGCATCCCCAATCCCTCCAAAGGAGAGCGGGTATGCTTCGTCCCCTACTTAATAAGGGGACTCGGATTTCCCATACATCCGTTTCTTCGGGGGCTCCTGGAGTTCTATGGACTCCAACTTCACCACCTCACACCTGCCTCCATTTTGCACATCGCGGGCTTTGTAGCTCTTTGCGAGCTGTTCTTGGGCATCGAGCCCCATTTTGCGCTGTGGAAGAGACTGTTTTGCCTCGTACCCCGTTCTCACGAGGGGTCGATATATCAAGTGGGCGGAGCCGAAATATGGCGCATCGCCGGGACCGGATATCTATCCGGAACCCCGAAGAAGGCGTCCGAAGACTGGCCTTCGGAGTGGTTCTATATGGAAGACGCCCCGCTGCCGGATCCAGTTCGGATCGGCCTCCCGGAGTTTAGCAACGCTCCTCTGAAGAAACGCCTGAGTTGGCGCCCGCGGAGCCCTCAACGGGAAGATGATAGGAGCGTCCAATATCTGATGGGCCGGATACGGTTACTGGCCCATTCCGGATTAACCATGATTGGAGTCATGGCCACATGCATTATGCGAGGGGTGCAGCCGCTCCAATATAGGGGCCACCCCATGTGGGATTTCAACGGGGAGAATGACGCCACCCGTCATGGCCGCAAGGGGCCGGGATCGGCCGCCGATCTGGTGAAGATCCTGTCCGGCTTGTACAAGGGGGAGAAGGAGGACTTCCTCCGCACGAGTCCATTGAATGGATTCTCCATGAATAACCCTCGGAGCTGGGTAAGCGGACGTTTATATATCTGATCCGTGCTTTCAAAGATAAGTGTCTTACTTTATGATTTCGACGCAGGAACTGCGCCGGGATGTGGAGGGCATAGAAAGCCCGACTCCACAACCCGAGGATCCGGGAAGATCCCTTGATCCGGCCTCCGGAGAGGATCCGGACATAATGGTGGAACTGATTGACGGGGTGTTCCACCAGCTCAGCATAGACAATGCTCTAGTCGCCATTACGGCTGACTACCCCGGTTTATCTCCGGCTTCCCAGGTGAGTACGACCGAAGTCCTGACACCGTTACTTTTTTAATGCTTATTTCTGACCACCGTGTACCAACAATGCTTCGCAGGAGGTGCCTTTATGGCGGGAAGCCGAGCCCGCGGCGACTGACCAACCAGGGTCAGTGCGGCCCAGCAGGCGGAAGAGGAGTGCGGCGCGAATCGAAACGTCGCCGCAAAGGTATGGCGCACCATTGTCTTTTAAGGGAAAGACTCCTGGGAGGTATATTAATGCTCATGATTCTTCCAGGAGAAAGAGCGCTCGCCGGACTGAGCCCGGAGAGGTTGCCAACCAA
Source organism: Triticum aestivum (assembly GCF_018294505.1). Taxonomy (NCBI): domain Eukaryota; kingdom Viridiplantae; phylum Streptophyta; class Magnoliopsida; order Poales; family Poaceae; genus Triticum; species Triticum aestivum. Next base: position 41,435,722 of record NC_057804.1, read on the forward strand.
GCCTCCGCCAGCCAGGCTCCAACGCCTGGTCCGGAGGGGGAGGCGAGCGCAAGGCGCGAGCCAGATGCTCCTCCAACGGAGGATGCCGACAGGTTGTCCGCCACCAGGTCTGAGGTGGAGAGCGCCATGAATCACAGGCGCCGTCGGACAGTTCTTCGTGACGCGTGTTTCTCCCCAGAGGCGTTGAATGCCTTTAATGCGGGAGACGCGCACCTCCGTGCTGCTCAAGATGGTTTAACCAGAGCCACGGAGCAGTATGTAAAAGACATACGGGTGAGGAATTTTAATAGTTATATATGCCAGTAGCCCCCGAGACTTAAAATAGTTAAACTAACTGATTTAAGGATCATTTGTTATGCAGGATCTTACAGAGAAGAATACCCACCTGTCCCAGGAGCTTCAAGAATGCAAGGCCCAACTTGAGGCCGCACTAGCCGCTGCCGGGGGAGCCACAGAGACCCCCTCTGGTAATTCATATTTCGAAAAGAGAAGTAGTTTATGAAGTGCGGCGTGTGTGTATAGTCTGACAATAATATTGCAGAGGGTGCCGGACTAGATCCGGACAAGCAACATCTGCTGCGCCAGCTGAAGGCCGGCGAGAAGGTGCTTATGAGGGTGCAGCAGGAGAGGAACAAACTCCAAGATGCCAACACCCAGCTGGGCGAAGAACTAAAAGATGTTCGGGTCCAGCTGTCTAACTCCGTAAAGGAGAATCGGCGGCTTCGTCGCGGCATTTACAGTAAGTGCTTGAGCAAACTCTTTTGAAAAGAAGAGTTCGGCGAGGAAGTCGATTGACAGAAATGTGTCTGTAGGTGTGCTCACGGGTCGTCCGGCGGAGGAGATGCCTGGTTCCACGGGAGACCCTCTTCCCGAGCTGCTGCAACTGCACGAACGTGTTCGGCAGGCGATGAGCGGCGTCGTTCAGGCCTTATGGCCTTCCGTCTCCCTACCCGAGGGTCTTGGAGGGCTTGCTGAGAAGCTTCAGGGAGTACGGCAGCGCTTCCGTCTGTGGAAGATATCGGCCTGCCGTCAAGGCGCCAGGGAGGCCTGGGCCATGGTGAAGACGCGGTACACGAAGGCTGATCCAAACCACATGGCCGAGGTCGGACCTGTGGGGCCCGATGGGAAGGAGATCCCTGTGAGCCTGATGTACGGCCAAGTAGAGTTGGCCGCGAAATATTCCCAACGGGACTGTAAATTAGACAGCCTGTTAGATGGGATTGAAGAGGAGTACAATCAGTCAGTTTGACGATGTAATTTAAAATGACATGTAAAATGCCTTCTAGCCGGATTGTAGATCGTTTGTCTTTGCGGACCTTTTCGCTTCAACCTCGGGACCCAACAGTCCGGAGTGTGTCCGAATACCCTTACGGTTATACAAAAACCGGGGCATGCATGGAGACAAGGCGTAGGGGTCATAAGTGCTTTATCAGACAAGTGCCCAACTAGCTATGTTATATTACATGGTTAGTAAGAAACATCTTCCAGGGAGAATAGTTCCGTTAGGGGTTCCTTTCCCTGGGAGGCATGCCCTAAAGTGCATGTCCGGACTGCGAAAAGAGCAGAAAAAGCATCTGGGGGCAGATAAATAAATAAGTAATAAATCATCTTTCAGGTCACCGACCGAATATTCCCTTAAGAACGCTAGCCTTCGGCTTCACCCAGTCTGAGGTACACATCCGGCTGACCCGGCAGTAACAATCGCAGAGGTGCTCCCTTTACCTCCTAGCCGAACAATCGGGAACGTAGGGGTAAGCACAGGAGCCAGGCAACCCAGCTTGGCCAAAACTTAAGTCATATCGATGCATATAATGGTGAGTAAAAGGTACATGCGGAAGTATGACACATGTGTTGGGCATGAAGCCCATATAAATAAGCTTCTGTTAAAGAAGCCCCCAGGTATAACGAGTGCGAGTAGCACATCAAGTGAGTGCGAACAAAGCGCAGATCAGCCCTCAAGAGGCTTGTACTGAAAGAGGGAGGAAAAAGGAGGGAAAACAAAGACAGCGAAAAAATATGAAAGGTGGACGGAGGAAGGAGACGAACTCTGAGTCCGGCGCTAGGCGTAGAATCTTCGGAGACGGGCTGCGTTCCATGGGTTTGGCTCGAGTCGGTTGTTAGATGCGTTGCGTAGACGGTATGCACCGCCGGTAAGGACTTGGTCGATGATGAAGGGACCTTCCCATTTGGGCTTAAGTTTGTCCTTTTTCTTGTCCGGCAGGCGTAGAACTAGCTCGCCAACATTGTAAGTTTTGGCCCGTACTTCTCTGCTTTGATATCTTCGAGCCTGCTGCTGATAGAATGCGGAACGGGATTTTGCCACGTCGCGCTCCTCCTCTAAGGCGTCCAAACTGTCCTGCCGATCCAACTCGGCTTCTCTTTCTTCGTACATGCGCACGCGAGGTGAGTCATGAATTATATCGCAGGGCAAAACTGCCTCAGCGCCGTATACCATAAAAAATGGTGTGAATCCGGTAGTGCGGTTTGGCGTGGTCCGCAGCCCCCAGAGTACGGAGTCGAGCTCCTCTACCCAGTGCGTGTTAGATTCCGTGAGGGACCGCACTAATCTGGGTTTAATGCCGCTCATGATTAGACCATTTGCTCGTTCCACTTGACCGTTAGTTTGAGGGTGATAGACTGAAGCGTAGTCGAGCTTGATGCCCATGTTTTTGCACCAGAGTTTAACCTCGTCGGCCGTGAAATTCGTGCCGTTATCAGTGATGATGCTGTGGGGGACGCCAAAACGGTGTACTACCCCGGATATGAAGTCTATCACAGGTCCGGATTCTGCCGTTTTAACCGGCTTGGCCTCTATCCATTTGGTGAATTTGTCCACCATGACCAATAAGTATTTTTGCTTGTGGGTTCCCCCTTTAAGGGGTCCAACCATGTCAAGCCCCCAGACCGCGAACGGCCAAGTGATGGGTATAGTTTTGAGGGCGGTGGGTGGCATGTGGCTTTGATTAGCAAAGAGCTGGCAACCGACGCATCGTTGGACTAAGTCCTGAGCATCTGCCCGGGCTGTCGGCCAATAAAATCCTGTACGGAAGGCCTTGCCTACAAGGGCCCGGGCTGCGGCGTGGTGCCCGCCGAGTCCGGCGTGAATTTCAGCCAGGAGATTTCGCCCTTCCTCTTCGGAGATACACCTTTGAAGGACTCCGGTTGTGCTTTTCTTATAAAGTTCTCCCTCATGGACCTTGTAGGCTTTAGATCGCCGAACTATGCAGCGGGCCTCATTTTGGTCTTCGGGAAGTTCCTGCCTGATTAAGTAGGCTAGGAATGGTTCCGTCCACGGGGCAATTACTGCCATTATTTCGTGGGCTGAAGGTGTTATTTCATTGGCTGAGCCACCGATTGTGTCAGAATGTTCCGTGTTGGGTGGTGCAGTTGGTTCCGGGTTGTTATTTCCGGACTCCTCTTCCCATAATACGGATGGCTTAAAGAGCCGCTCCAGGAAGATGTTTGGAGGGACGGCGTCGCGTTTTGCGCCGATGCGTGCCAACACGTCTGCTGCCTGGTTATTATCCCGGGCTACATGGTGGAATTCGAGTCCTTCGAACCGAGCTGACATTTTTAGGACGGCGTTACGGTAGGCTGCCATTTTCGGATCCTTGGCGTCAAAGTCTCCATTTACTTGGGATATTGCGAGGTTTGAATCCCCGCGCACCTCTAGGCGTTGAATACCCATGGAGATTGCCATCCGGAGACCATGTAGAAGGGCCTCGTATTCGGCTGCGTTGTTGGAGTCCGTGTACATTATTTGAAGTACGTATTGGACTGTGTCTCCGGTTGGGGACGTCAAGACGACGCCAGCCCCCAAGCCAGCCAACATTTTGGAGCCGTCGAAATGCATGATCCAATTGGAGTATGCGCCGTACTCTTTAGGGAGTTCGGCTTCGGTCCATTCGGCGATGAAGTCAGCCAAAACTTGCGACTTTATAGCTCGCCGTGGTTTGTAGGTTATGTCAAATGGTAAGAGCTCAATGGCCCATTTTGCAATCCTGCCCGTCGCGTCGCGATTGTTTATAATATCGTTGAGAGGTACTTCGGAGGCCACCGTTATGGAACACTCTTGAAAGTAGTGTCGCAGCTTCCGGGATGCCATGAACACCGCATACGCTATCTTTTGATAATGTGGGTACCGGGACTTGCATGGAGTTAAGACAGTGGATACGTAGTACACTGGTTTTTGAAGAGGGAATTTGTGCCCTTCTGTTTCTCGTTCGACGACGAGTACGGCGCTGACAACTTGATGTGTTGCCGCGATATATAATAACATAGGTTCGCCCAGGTTGGGCGCGGCCAGGACCGGATTTGTTGCCAATATGGCCTTAATTTCTTCGAGTCCGGCCGTGGCAGCATCCGTCCATTCAAAGTGTTCGGTGCGCCGGAGGAGGCGATAGAGGGGCAGCGCCTTTTCTCCCAAACGGGAGATGAAGCGGCTTAGAGCCGCCACGCATCCAGTTAGTTTTTGTATTTGTTTGAGGTCTTTTGGGATATCCAATTGTGACAGAGCCCGGATCTTGGCTGGGTTTGCTTCAATTCCTCTACCGGATACAATGAAGCCCAAGAGCTTTCCGGCTGGTACGCCGAAAACACATTTTTCCGGGTTGAGCTTAATGTCGTATGCTCGGAGGTTGTCGAATGTAAGCCTCAAATCGTCTACTAGAGTTTCGACGTGTTTGGTCTTAACGACCACATCGTCTACGTATGCCTCCACTGTTTTGCCTATCTGGGTAGCCAGACATGTCTGAATCATGCGCTGATATGTTGCGCCGGCGTTTTTGAGTCCGAAGGGCATTGTGTTGAAGCAGAATGGTCCGTATGGAGTAATGAATGCCGTTGCGGCCTGGTCTTTTTCCGCCATCTTGATTTGATGGTATCCGGAGTATGCGTCGAGGAAGCACAATGAATCGTGCCCTGCGGTAGCATCGATGATTTGGTCGATGCGAGGGAGAGGGAAAGGGTCCTTTGGACAGGCCTTGTTAAGGTCTTTGAAATCGACACAAAGGCGCCAGGATTTGTCCTTTTTTGGTACCATTACCAGGTTGGCTAGCCAGTCCGGATGTTTTATATCTCTGATGAATCCGGCTTCTAAGAGTTTGGCTAGCTCCTCTCCCATTGCCTGTCTTTTGGGTTCGGAAAATCGCCGAAGAGCCTGTGTGACTGGCTTGAATCCTTTTAGGATATTTAGGCTGTGTTCTGCCAGCCTGCGTGGGATTCCTGGCATATCTGAAGGGTGCCAGGCAAAAATGTCCCAATTTTCCCGAAGGAATTCTCGTAGTGCGGCTTCTACATCAGGATTTAATTGTGCCCCAATGGAGGCCGTCTTTGTGGGGTCCGTTGGATGGACCTGGAATTTGACTATTTCATCTGCTGGTTTAAAAGAGGTGGACTTAGACCTCTTATCGAGTATCACATCGTCCCTATCCACCGTGGAGCGCAGCGCAGTGAGTTCCTCTGCCGCTAGGGCTTCGGATAATGCCTCTAGGGCCAGTGCGGCTGTCTTATTTTCAGCGCGGAGTGCTATATCTGGATCACTGACAAGAGTGATTATTCCATTGGGCCCGGGCATTTTGAGCTTCATGTACCCGTAATGGGGTATAGCTTGGAAGATTGTGAATGCCTCTCGCCCTAACAAGGCGTGATATCCGCTTCCGAACGGGGCCACTTGGAACGTGACCTCCTCGGACCTGTAATTGTCCGGCGAGCCGAACACTACATCTAGTGTGATTTTTCCTGTGCAGCGTACTTCTCGACTAGGGATTATTCCTCTGAAGGTTGTGCTGCTTTGCTCATAGATGAGGTTTAATCCGCTGCCGCCATCCATGAGTACCTTGGTAAGATGAAAGTCGTCCACTATCGGACTGAGGACCAATGCGGCTGGTGCTCGAGCTGTTCGGAATTTAGGTTCGTCGCTGGCATTGAAGGTGATAGCCGTGTCGCTCCATGGATTTGTTCTTGCTACTTGGTAGACTTCGTCGAGGCTGCGGATTGTTCGTTTCCGCATGTTATTTGATGCGAAAGTCTCGAAGACTGTTAATACCGTACTGGTACTGTTGGGCTGGTTACCCGGGGCTAGAAAGCCTTCGCCATTTTTGGCCACCTGCCGTAGTATCCAACATGCTCGAAGGCTATGTGTTGGAGTGGCGCCCTCTGTACTGTGGATTTTACAGGGTCCGTTGAGCCATCCCTCCAGTACGGTTCCGTGCCCTTTAGGGAGTTTTTGCTTTTTGGTTTTTAACCCAGGTGCTTGAGTATGACGCACCCTTTTGTTTCGAACTAGGGTTGTATTCAGGGCCGGATTGTCCCAAAACCTGGTTCCGGTTTTCCAGGTACTCTCCATCGCACAGTATTTTTGTACTATGGTTGCTAGGTCGGCGAAGCGTGTAACTTCGCGACGACTGATGGCGTTCATGATTCCCTTGTCCGTGCAATTGTTGCAGAAAATTGAGATTGCGCTTTCCTCACGGCAGTCTTTTATCCTATCCATGACCAGGAGGAATCTGGCCCAGTAATGATGTACTATTTCATCGGGCTCTTGCCGTATTTGAGATAGATCGCTTATGTTTGGGTGGGCGGGCGGAATTAAATTCGGAACCCTGCCCAATCTGAGGCTCAAAGGTCGAGAAGTTTCCGGATTTGGAAGCTTGGATTGCTGGATGTTATCCAACAAATCTGGTCCGATGCCTGACTTTAGGTTCAGTACTTGATTGGCATCCGTCCCTCCGCGGGAATCCGACATGAAGGGATCGAGAATCCAGACATAACTGGTCTTTAACATAGAAGAAGAGTCAACGCGTTGTTCCTCTACCACGACAACGTGGTGGGTAGCCTGGGGAGAGTTAATTTCTCTCAGATCAGTTTTAAGCCCAATCTAATCGTAGTCTGTAGCGACTCCCAGGGCGGTGATGTGATCCAAGAGCTCATTTACGGAGGAGAGCTCCATCGGATCTAGCTGCTCGGTGAATTCCGAGTTGACGTGAAGATCGCTTTTGATGACCTGAGAGGTCATTGTTGGAGCGGCGGCCGAACAGACGGTCATAATAAAACCGCCTAGCCGGATAGTTTGGCCAGTGGCCAAAGCTCCCTTGATGACGGCGCCGTCTTTAAAGACGGGAAAAGGCATCCTTCCTGATTGCGACGACACAGAGGAACTCTCAATGAAAGCACAAATGTCGGTGTCAAAACCGGCGGATCTCGGGTAGGGGGTCCCGAACTGTGCGTCTAGGCGGATGGTAACAGGAGACAAGGGACACGATGTTTTACCCAGGTTCGGCCCTCTTGATGGAGGTAAAACCCTACGTCCTGCTTGATTGATATTGATGATGTGGGTATTACAAGAGTAGATCTACCACGAGATCAAGGAGGCTAAACCCTAGAAGCTAGCCTATGGTATGATTGTTGTTCATCCTATGGACTAAAGCCATCCGGTTTATATAGACACCGGAGAGGGCTAGGGTTACACAGAGTCGGTTACAATGGTAGGAGATCTACATATCTATATTGCCAAGCTTGCCTTCCACGCCAAGGAAAGTCCCATCCGGACACGGGACGAAGTCTTCAATCTTGTATCTTCATAGTCTTGGAGTCCGGCTGATCATGATAGTTCGGCTATCCGGACACCCCCTAATCCAGGACTCCCTCAGTGGCTCAAGGCAAAATGGTGGAAGAATTTCCTGAACTTGGCAAATCTATTTGGTGAGAGGGGGTTGGGAATTTATCCTATTGTGATTGGACTCCACACTATAGTTAGAGAGAACATAATAAGCATCATTACAAAGTTCAAATGGATTGACTACACCACACTCACATCATTGAATACGAGGAGGGGCGTGTAAATACTTGTTACATAAAGATATTATAACTAAATTCTTCAGGTGTGTCAATGTTTCTAGCAATATGGAAGTAAAAAGGTAGTTGTCCACCAGAAATATCGACAACAATCCAACCATCTGAATCATGTATTGCCTCGCTCAATTTTTGCGGTCACCCAATCACGTTGATAGTAATGACTTCTGGTTTCCATGAGTAAGCACCCTGAGGACACTCATCTAGGGCGGATTTTGATACCTTATGCCATATGTAGTTATTCAAAGAGAGAAGTGGTATACATGCCTAGATACACCAACCATTATAATTATTCAAGAAAGAAGCGCGTGAAAAATGAAAAAAGAACTTTTGGACTAAGATGTTACACAGGACTAAAATGTGATGTTTATAAACATGCTAACATATCAAAGGGTATTAGTACCAAATATGTACCACAATAAAGTTTTAGATTTTTTTTCCAAGTAGCTTGAGTGAGCGGATATTTTCTATGAAATATTGTTACAAATAAGTTTAGCACCAAAAGTTTGTCTTAGATTTGTCTAGATATGAATGTGTCTAACACGTGTTAGATACATCAGTGTCTAGATAAATCTAAGACAAATTTTTTGGACGGGGTAATATTTCCTAAAGTTTTATTACCCCACGAAAACCATGCATCATGACATCCACTAGGGCCTCTGATATGTGGGAACCAACATTGCATAACGATCGAACATTTTGTAGCAAAACAGCACTATAGCAATGTAGCTCTCCATCCACGTCACTTTGAATTGAGTGACATTGGCAATATTGACGCCGCGTGACACTTGTGCCATTCTGAGACTATCCAAGATCGCCTCAAATTCATTATAATGTGATAAATGACATTTCATTGCAAGCAAAACATCTATAGTTTTGAAGTTCCTAGAAACTGACAAACAAAAACTTGTGTCGGAGCTAAGGACCTACATGGAGGGTTTAGCTCTGGCGTCTCAGTCGTGCACTACTCTGGTTATTGTCGAAGTGGATTGCATGGAGCCAGGATGGTACAACATGCTAACATGAATCATTCTCTATATACCTCTCTGGTGAAGGAAATCCAAGCCATAATAATGGTGTCACCAATCTTGTATCACTCATGTAAATCATAGTCAAAATACTTCTAGTCACTCTTCGGTTAATTATGCTCACGTTGAAGCTCATACAGCAATTTGGTTCGGGTTAGGCCGTGCCAATCTCTCCGTACTATGTAGAGCAGAGTGTAATCCATGTTGATATGAGAAAGACAGGCCTACTCGCAAAAAACAGCTTAAAGGTTACTCGAAACGAAAACCAAAAGCCAATTGTAGGGGGGAACAAAAACAAAACTGTGAGTGATAGCTTCACGTGGGAGGTATTTCTTGCCTGTTGTGAGACGATAAAACGTCTCGCAATAGGCGAGTATTTCATGGGCCGGCCCAATTTGGCTTCTAGCAGGAGTGAGGGAGTCCTGGATTCGGGGGTCCTCGAATGTCCGGCCTAGGAGTATGGGCCGGGTTGCATGGGCCGTACATGATCAAGTTGAAGATCATCTACCGTGTCCGGATGGGACTTCTCAACACGTGGACGGCAAGAATAGAGTCCGGAGGTTTCCTTCCCTGATAAACCAACTTTGTACAATCCATAGACCCCCTTCGGTGAGTATATAAACTGGAGGGGTTAGTCCGTAGAGGGTAACTTTCACCATCATCGGAATCCTCATAGGCTAGATATCTAGGGTTAGCCATTACGATCTCGAGGTAGATCAACTCTTGTAATCTTCATACTCAACAATTATAATCAAGCAGGAGTAGGGTTTTACCTCTATTAAGAGGGCCCAAATCTGGGTAAATCTCGTGTCCCCTAGCCTCCTCTTACCATTGATCCTAGGACGCATAGCTTGGGCCCCCCTACCCGAGATCTGCCGGTTTTGACACCAACATTGGTGCTTTCATTGAGAGCTCCGCTGTGCTATCTGCAAAAAGTGATCCATGGCTCGCCTAGTTATCAACAACGATATCACTTCCGGAGGGTGCCTGGCTTCGGGGCAGACCCTTCGGTCCAGCGGTTTTACCATCAGGGCCGGCGCGGCCATCGAGACCGCAACTCCTCTCACGGCTGCCGGACACCGTCCTCGTATTGGCCCCAAGTCCTTTGAAAAATTGAATCCTGCAGATGTTTCGTCTTTAAATGAACTGCTGGACCGCATCGCCGCCCTGGGGATCTCAACGGACTATGATCGAATCGGGCTCAAGCCCGGCCAGAGGGAGATTAATCACCCACCGATCACCCACTTCGTGGCGATCGTTGAGGAACTGGCCACTGACACATCCCCCCCCCCCCATATTGAGGACCAAGTATGTCCGGGTCCCCGAATCCCCTGAGCCGGATACTTCCCCTTCGGAAGGGTCTTTACTCCCGCCGGACTCTGGTTCAGCTGTAGGATTGCAAGAGCCGTCGCGCTCAACCGGACCCAAACCAGTCACTTTGGAAGCCATACCGGCTCCAAATGCAGACGTGGGACAGGATCTAAAATTTAATCCACCCACCCACCACAATCTATACTCTCCAAGCAACCCAGGTCCTCCGGATATAGATGACCTAATGTATGTGCGGCATCGGCCCTAGGAAACGGTCCACCACTTTTGGGCCAGATTCCTGTTTGTTAAAAACAAGATCAAGGACTGTCCGAACGACGACATAGTTTAGGTCTTCCACCGTAACTGTACAGACGAAGGGATATCGAATTCCCTCGACCGTCGCCACATACAGAGCTTCATGGAATTACCGCATGTAGTACAAAAGTACTGTGCAATGGAAAGCATATGGAGGGCCCAAAAAACTTAACTGGATCCCGCCACCCCTATGCAGTATGCGGCCCGGGATAAAAGAATATACCCAGGTGGGTCACCCGATCATCGGGCTATGGGCAGGAAGAACAAGCCCTTCACAGGGCATAGGTCCGTTCTTGACGAACTATTGGACAAACCCTGCCTCATCCATACTACACCCCACACAGTCTCAACTCATAGTCTCCGGGCAAGCTGGGTACTCCGATAGGTAGCAAAAAGTGGAGAGGCCATCCTCACCACAACCCCAGAAGGATACTCACTGGAGAGGGACAACTTTAACATCCTAACAGTCTTCGAGACTTTGTCTTCTAAAAACCGGTGTAAACGGGCGCTTCGCGACCTCGCCGAAGTCCATCAAGTTACCGAACTGGGCCCATGGAACGACATGGTGATAACCTTTACAGCCGAAGACGAACCAAAGGCTCGTTCCGTCCGAGCACCTGCCGCCTTGGTACTAAACCCCATCGTGGATGGTTTCTGGCTTACCAAAGTACTCATGCACGGCGGTAGTGGACTTAACCTCATCTATGAGGACACGCTCGATAAGATGCAGATGGGTAGGTCACGCATGGAGCAAAGCAACACTACCTTTCGAGGTACCATCCCCAGTCGAGAGGTGCACTGCTCTAGAAAAATCAAACTGGATGTGGTGTTCGGTACACCAGAAAACTATAGATCCGAAGAGTTTCTCTTCCATGTGGTCCCCTTTAATAGTGGATATAACGCTATCCTCGGCTAGGACGCTTTCTCACGCTTTCAAGCTATACCCCATTACGGGTACATGAAGCTCAAAATGCCCGACCCTAACGGAGTCATCACAATCTCGAGCAACCCGGACAAAGCCCTTCGTGCCGAAAACAAGACGGCATCTTTGGCCCTTGAGGCACTATCTGAAGCCCTAGCGACAGAAGAATTAACCACTCTACGAGCCACGGTGGATAGGGACGATGTGATCCTTGATAAAAGATCCAAGTCCACCTCCTTCAAGCCAGCAAAGGAAATACTAAAGTTCCAAGTGCACCCGACAAACCCTAATAAAACAGTGTCTATCGGAGCAAGGTGGATCCGGCAGTGGACGCCGCCCTACGCTTCCCTCCGTGAGAATCGGGATATCTTTGCCTGGCACCCTTTGGACATGCCTGGCATCCCACAAAGACTGGCCGAACACAGTCTCAACATAGTCAAAGGATTCAAACCCGTAAAACAGACACTACGGAGATTCTACGAACCCAAGCGTCAAGCCATAGGAGAAGAGCTAGTTCAATAGGGAAATCAAACATCCGGATTGGCTAGCCAATCTGGTCATGGTCCCTAAAAAGGACAAATCATGGCGCATGTGTGTCGACTTTAAGGACCTCAACAAGGCTTGCCCCAAAGATCCTTTCCCACTACCCCACACTGACCAAATTATCGATGCAACTCCAGGACACGATTCTCTGCGTTTCCTCGATGCCTATTCTGGATACCATCAGATTAAGATGAAGGAATTGGACCAGGCCGCAACCGCATTCATCACCCCTTACTGTCCCTTCTGCTTCAGTACTATGCCCTTCAGACTCAAAAATGCCGGGGCTACCTACCAGCGCATGATTCAAACATGCCTAGAAAAGCAAATAGGAAAAATAGTCGAAGCATACATGTACGATGTGGTCATCAAAACAAAACATGTCGAATCACTGGTGGATGACCTTCGCCTCACCTTCGACAATCTCCGAACATACGACATCCGGCTTAATCCAGAAAAATGTGACTTCAGAGTTCCAGCCGGAAAGTTGCTGGGGTTCATTGTTTCCCATAGAGGAATTGAGGCAAACCCAACCAAGATCAAAGCTCTGTCACAACTGGCCACACCAACAGACCTAAAGCAGGTCCAGAAACTAGTTGGGTGCGTCACGGCTTTAAGCCGATTTATCTCCAAATTAGGAGAAAAGGCATTGCCATTATACAAGCTACTGCGCCGTACCGATAACTTCAAATGGACGGACGCAGCCATAGCCGGATTGGAAGAAATCAAGTCCCTTCTCGCAAGCAACCCAATCTTGGCCACATCCGGCGTTGGAGAGCCTATATTATTATACATTTCGGTAACTAACCAAGTAGTTAGTGTCGTCCTCGTCGTCGAGCAAGGGGAGGAGGGACATAAATTCCCCACCCAAAAACCAGTTTACTGTGTATCGGAGGTCCTTACACCTTGCAAATCCCGATACCCGCACTATCAGAAGATAGCCTACATAGTCTTCATGGCGTCTCGCAAACTTCAGCACTACTTTCAAGAGTGTTCGGTCACGGTGGCATCCGAGGTGCCACTGAATGACATCATTAATAACAGGGACGCCACTGGCCGCATTGCCAAGTGGGCCATCGAGCTATTACCATTCGAAATCATATACAAGCCATGCCAGGCTATTAAATCCCAAGTATTGGCCGACTTTATAGCCGAATGGGCGGAAGCCGAACTCCCTAAAGAGTACAACTCATATTCTAATTGGATCATGTACTTCGATGGCTCCAAAATGCTGGTCGGACTGGGGCTGGAGTAATCCTCACATCCCCCACTAGGGACACAGTCCGCTACGTATTGCAAATTAAGTATACGAACTCTAATAATGCAGCCGAATATGAGGCGCTACTGCACGGCCTTTGTATTGTTGTCTCCATGGGCATACGATGCTTGGAGGTGCGCGGTGATTTCAACCTCGCAATTTCACAGGTCAATAGAGTGTTCGATGCGAAGGACCCAAAAATGATGGCATATCGAAACGCCATATTAAAACTATCAGCTCGGTTTGACGGACTCGAGTTCCATCATGTCGCCCGGGAAAGTAATCAGGCAGCCGACATCCTTGCTCGCATGGGTGCTAAACGCGACCCCGTGCCACCCAACACCTTCGTGGAGCGGCTCTTTAAGCCATCTATGGTGTGGCAGGGTGAGAGCAGCGAAGGCAATACAGAACTGATCACACCCCCAACCGCCAAACACAATGTGGACAATGTCGGAGGTTCGGATATCGAGATAACACCCTCTGCTCATCAGATCATGGCGGTTATCGCTCGTTGGACCGAACCTTACTTGGCCTACCTTAATAGGCAAGAGCTCCCCGATGATCAAAACGAGGCGCGATGCATAGTTCGGCGCTCCAAAGCCTTCAAAGTGCATGAAGGCGAACTATATAAAAGAAGTACAATCGGAGTCCTTCAAAGGTGTATCTCCGAAGAGGAGGGAAGGCAGATCTTGGCAGAAATACATGCCGGTCTCGGCGGTCATCACGTTGCAGCCCGTGCCTTTGTAAGCAAGGCGTTCCGGACAGGCTTTTTCTGGCCTACGGCTCAAGCTGACGCTCAAGACCTTGTCCAATGTTGCGTGGGCTGTAAACTTTTTGCCAATCAGAGCCACATCCTCCCACCGCATTAAGAACAATCCCCATAACTTGGCCCTTTGCGGTATGGGGGCTTGACATGGTCGGACCCCTTAAAGGGGGAAGCCACAAAAAGAAATACTTACTGGTCATGGTGGATAAATTCACTAAATGGATAGAAGTCGAACCAGTCAAAACAGCTGAGGCTGAACCAGTGATTGACTTTATATCCGGCGTAGCCCACCGTTATGGTGTCCCACACAGTATTATCACTGATAATGGCTCTAACTTCACAGCTGATGAGGTGAAAACTTGGTGCTCTAAGTTGGGCATTAAACTCGACTATGCACATGTATACCACCCTCAAACGAACGACCAAGTCGAACGGGCCAATGGACTGATCATGAGTGGTATTAAGCCCAAACTAGTGCGCTCTCTACGAGAATCTGATAAGCACTGGGTTGAGGAACTCGATTCCGTACTCTGGGGACTTCGGACCACGCCCAATCGAACGACCAGATACACACCATTCTTTATGGTGTACGGTGCAGAAGCCGTATTGCCCTGTGATATTATTCATGACTCACCTAGAGTGTGCATGTACGAAGAGAAAGAAGCCGAACTAGATTGACAGGACGACCTGGATGGACTTGAAGAGGAGCGCGATGTTGCCAAGGCCCGTTCCGTATTTTATCAACAACAGGCCAGGCATTACCAAAGTAGAGAAGTGCGGGCTAAAACATAAAATGTCGGAGAACTTGTTCTAAGACTCCTGGAGAAGAAAAAGAATAATCTCAAACCCAAATGGGAGGGCCCCTTCATAATTGATGAAGTCCTTACTGGAGGAGCCTGTCGCCTTCGCAATGCGGAGGATAATCGCCTTGAGTCGAACCCGTGGAATGCCGCCCGGCTCCAAAGATTTTATGCATAATTCGGCCTCCTTAGGTCTCAGTTTAAACTAGGTTTTCTCCATTTTCTCTTTCCTTTTACCCTTTTTTACCTTTCTCTCCTTATATTGTATGTTCGGATAAACCGCATTATTGGGGGTACGCATCTTTAAATGTGTACATCCCACCATACATGGGGGCTTCTTTTAAAAGAAGCATTTTATTGAAAAGCTTACAAGCTTATTGTGTCCGTACTATCTGTTGCTTCTGCCATTTTATGCACCTTTATGACTTAAGTTTTTGCCAAGCTGGGTTGCCTCGCTCATGTGCTTATACCCTACGTTCCTGATTGCTTGGCTAGGGTGTAAAGGGAGCACCTCTACGATTGTTACAACCGGGTTATCCGGTGCTGTACCTCAGACGTGTGAAGCCAAAAGCTAGCATTCTTAAGGGAATAATTGGGCGGCACATCTTCAAAAGGACGTTTTTGAAATAACGCATAAAAGTGGTTGCCTGTACTGCAGAAACAAGCCCATAGCAAGAAAAGGAACCCCTAACGGAACTATTTTTCTTGGAAGATGTTTCTTACATTAAACAGTAATATCACATAACTCCGCCAAACACATTTTGTCTATTTGACCAATATGGACGGATTGCCTGGTTTTCGGCAATACCAAATGTTTCCTAGTCAAACATAGTATACAGAAACACTCCAACTTTTTGGTTCGGTGGTGGAAACCGAAGGTCTATGATGACAAAACTTTCATACAATGCGGCAGGAGATAAGTCCGGTCATAAAGTACATGGGTACATCAAATCGAACGCTCACTCCCTATCTTCACCATCTAGTAGATTGTCTAATTTGCAATCCTGTTGCAAAATTTTTGCCGCTGTCATTACTTGGTCGTATACAAGGCTTACGGAAATTTCCTTCCCGTTGGGTCCCGTGGTCCAACTCTGTCCATATAGTTCGGGTCAAGACCAGTATAGCGTGTCTTCACCATGGCCCATGCCTCTCGAGCGCCTTCACGGCACGCGGATGTCTTCCATAGCTCGAACTGATGACGGGTGCCCTTGAATAGATCAGCCAACCCCTCCATACTTTCTGGAGGGACGTCGGAAGGCCATAACGCTTTGGCCATATTCTTCATAGCCTTTTGAGCAAGCTCGTGCAGCTTTGCCAGCTCCTTTAGAATGTCAACATACCTATATCAACCGAACTGTCATATTCCGCAGTATATGACCCTATCAATAATCGGGACAGTTCACAAGACATACCGAATATGCCGCCCTTCAGCTTCTGGTTTTCTTGTTGGGCCTCTAAGAGTTGAGCCTTCAAGCTCTTTATCTCTTTGGCTTGTTTCTTCACTTCTTCTTCTAGTTTCTTATCATCGCCATAATACATTGTGGCACTCTTTATTTCTTCAAGCTCGGAAACAGCGGCATTTAGCTGTGTCCGGCTTGTCTCAAGCTCCTGGGTCAGTGTGTTGTTCTTCTCCTTAAGAACCTGTGGTCATCAAATGATCCTTAAATCGGTTTTGTCCACCCGCTTTAAGTCTCGGGGGCTACTACTACTATCTATCCATTAAGTTCTTGAAGATTTTTACCTGCATATCCTTCGAGAACAAGCGAGCAACCCCGATGAGTCCATCCCGGACAGCTCGGATATATGCACCTATAGTGCTTAGGGTGTTAAACTCCGGCTCCTTTAAGGCAGGGGCATGCAAGGCTTCTTTTAAGTGACGATGGTTCATTGCACTCTCGACTTCGGAGTTGGTCACAGACATCTCGTCCGGTTCTCCGTGAGACGAACGAGTCTGTGCCGCATCAGCAGGCGCCCCTGTCCTGATTAGTATCTCCGGCACCGGGTTAGCCGCAGCTCGGCTGGCTGGGATCTTACCACGGTTCACCGTATACCCCTCCTGCGATGATAGAGAGAGGGTTCGAATGACGGTACAGCTTCACGACCAAATATTAAAAAAGAAGAATATACCTTTTCGATGGTGGAGCAGGTTCAGTGGTGCTCCCGACCTCCTTTCATTTTGCACGACCCTTCCACACAAATGCTGACCTTTTCTTGGTCGCCCTCCCTTGGGTACGGCTCCTGAGCACCGATCCTGCGAAACATGGTCTGATGTGGAGGATAAAGAGACAGGCGGGAGCATCCTCTTGGGATCTACGGTAGGGTGCGTCGACTGCAAATTAAAATTTTCCTACACACAGAACAACAGGAACATGCTACGGGAGATGGATCACAGTTCGTTACCACTAGACGCGTAGTGTCGTTGTCACATCCCTAGCTTCTGGCATTGCTCTAGCCTAGCTTCATGTGTGCATCATGTCTATATTTTTGAAACTTGAATTGAGGAATATTGGAAGCCTCAGAACCCTAAATAAAAGAGGGGCAAAAACCCTAGAAATCTCATTCATTGCTCCAAAAGGGCTCTTCATAAATGTTTGATAATTTTTGGTAAGGGTTCTGGTCCCAACCAAAATATTGAACATTTTTAAGGATTTATTTTTGGGACTTTGAATTTAAATCATTAGCTATTTGAATTTGAATTATATTCATATAATTAGAATATAATTTAAATACCCCTGAAATATTTTATAAGCTTTTGGAAAAGTCCATCTAGCAATATAAAATATTCAGAGGAGTTTTTGGCATTGTTTGAATTATTTTAAAATTCAAAACAGTGGCAAAATAAATTAATAAAACAAAACAGAACAGAAAAATATAAAACAGAACTTACCTGGACTTACCTGGCCTCACCCGTGCAGCCCAGCCGGCCCAGTTCCCCCCCCCCCAGCCGGCCCAGCCCACCTCCTCCTCCCCCCTTGTCTTCTTCCTCCTCTGCCAGGAGGACGGACACCGCACGCACGCGCGCACGCGGAGGCCTCCACCTCCTGCTTAGCCGTGGCAGCCCCCCCCCCCCGACCCCCTCGCGACGCCACGAAGACGGCCCCGACCCCCCTCGATCGTCTCTCTCTCTCTGGACCCCCTCCTCCTCCTCTGTTCTTCCTCCCTCTCGTCACCGAACGCACCTGGGAGCGCCGCTCGCCGTAGCCTTGACCACGGCCACCCCCTTCCCTCTCCGACGTGCTCCCGAGCTCCTGCACCTCGTCGCCAACCCCCTCACCGAGCCACGTGACCGGAAGGGCCCCGAGCAGCCGCCATCGTCATCATCCCCAAGCTTCGGCCCCGGCGCCGTTCTCCGTCGAATTCGGCCACTCCGGCGCGCCCCCGAGCTCGCTGACCCTCCATGCACGATCCTTGTGAGCTCCACTCCGTTTCCCCTCCTCCATTTTGTTCGTTCCCGTGCCGTAGCACCCCGGCCACATTCCCGAGCGCCGCCGTCCGCCATGGACGCCGGGCATGGCACTGACGTGCTGCTGCGGCCAGTCCGACGAGCCTAGCATGCTCCTAGCTGCCCCAGGAGTCCGCATAGCCCCTCAGCCAGCCCCCTAGCGCCCCGTAACCTCGCTCCGCCCAAACCCGAGCTCCGGCAGCCGCTGCGGCCCCCACTCCGGCGAGCTCCGGCCACCCCCGCACCTCCCGTTGGCCCCCCTAGATGCGCACGAGCACGGGCTCCCTCCTGGTGCCCTCAGGGTGCCCAACCGCAGCCTGTAGCGCCGCCTCGACTAACTCCGGCGAGTTCCCGCCGCTGTTGTGGTCGCCGGCGTCACCTGCTGACGTGGCGCCGGTTAATTAGTACTAATAACCCCGCTAAACACCCCCCAGAGCCACTGCCATGTGGGCCCCTGCGCTTAATTAGGTTAATATAATTATTCTGTTAAAATTAGTGTTAGTGCCGTGGACCCCACGTGTCAGCTTTGACTCTGGCCCAGTCATCGTTGACCGGTCCCACCTGTCATTCACTCAATCCAGACCTGAGACACTGACCAGTGGGCCCCACTGGTCAGGTTTGACCCTGACCAGCCCTGTTGACTTGCTGACGCAAGCATGACGCAGTGCTGATGTCATAACTCATTTTCTGGATTTAATTTAATTCTGAAATTCCAGAAAATGCCTAAAACTTCAATAAATCATAGAAAATTAACCGTAACTCCAAATTAAATAAATTATATATGAAAAATTATCAGAAAAATTCAAGGAATCCATCTGTACCATTTTCATGCATGTTAGAACAACTTATAGGTGCTGTTTAGCACAAATCATATAAAGGGCATTTAAATAATCACATATGGAGTTTGAATTTGAATCTTGTATTCAAGCCAACTTCATTTAATCTGTTGCTAGTTGCATTAGCCCAAAACACATTCATTTTGCCATGTCATGATCATGCATCATATTGTGCATTGCATTAATTGTGTTCCTTTCTGTGTTGCCGGTATTTGTCCCCTCTCGATAGACGTGATACCGATGACGTGATCGTTGACACTGATGAAGACTCAATGTTATCTTCAGAAGTGCCAGGCAAGCAAAACCCCCTTGTTCATTCCGATACAATCCCACTCTCTCGCTCCTGCTCTCTTTTACTGCATTAGGACAACAACGACATATTTGTTACTTGTTGCGGTAGCTGAACCCCTTTATCCTTTGCATGACCTGTCATTGCCACAGTAAATAGATGAAACCCACTAGTATGAGTAGGAATTGTTTGAGCCCTGATGTGCCTACTCATTCATGCTTGTTTGTCATGCCTGCTACTGCTTAGAGTTGAGTCAGGTCTGATTCATCGGGGATGAATCAGAGGCGTGTGAACATGTCCCCATGTGTGTGAGCTAAGTGTGTGAACACGTTTTGGTAAAGGTAGCGGTGAGAGGCCATGTAGGAGTACATGGTGGGTTGTCTCATTGCAGCCGTCCTTAGGAACTGAGTTCTGTGTTTGTGATCCATGACCAGCTACTACCATACATTGGAATGCTTAAGTGCCCCTCTCGACTTATTAATCAACATGATCTCTGTCCAGGAGTTGCAACTAGTTTCTGGTGTTTGTAGGTAGTGTTAGTAGTCTACCAAGTGGCACCCGGTACAGGTGGGCTTGGGACAGACTAGGCACCGTGGCACGGTGTACCAAGTGGCACCCGGTTGGTGGGCTTGGGAACCCTGCGCACATCGTTTGGGGCCGTGAGCGACACCCCGGCCGGATCTCCTTGCGGATGGAACCCGAATAGGCGATAAACCTGGACTAGAGACTTGTTCGGTTAGTCAGGTCGTGGCCGACTCCCTCGCCTGGCTTCCGCTTGAAGGTTGCCGAGGTACATGACGTGTACAGGGCGGTAAGTGGCGAGAGCGTGTGTGAAGAAGTACACCCCTGCAGGGTTAACATCATCTATTCGAATAGCCGGATTCCTCGGATATGGAAACTTGGACCCCTTGTACAGTTCATAGACAAGTGAAAGTGGATACCCTAAAATACGCAAGATAGGCGTGAGTGCTATGGATGGCGTTCTCGTAGGAAGACGGAAGCGGGTCCATAGTGGTGTATTGATATGGTGAATATGTGGACTCGTGTGCGCCACCTCAAAAGAGTTACTTGCAGTCGTAGTTCAGGATAGCCACCGAGTCAAAGCTGGCTTGCTGCAGTCAAACCCTACCATCCCCTTTGTTGATAATGATGCATATGTAGATAGTTCTGATGTAAGTCTTGCTGGGTACATTTGTACTCACGTTTGCCTATTTTATGTTTTTGCAGAGAGACTTCAGTCTCACTAGTATTGCCGCGTGGTCTTCGACGTTTAGCTTGTTACCTCAGCTACGATCTTGTGCCTCGGCAGGATTTGGTAGATAGTCAGGCTTCTCAGCCTTTTTCATTTATAGATGTCTGTACTCAGACATGATAGCTTCCGCTTGTGCTTTGACTTGTATGCTCTGATTGTTGGGTCATGAGACCCATGTTTGTAATGTCTCGCTCCTCGGAGCCTATTGATGATGGCTCCCAACCAGAACTCGGTAGTGTTTAATTATAAGACTACTACATGGCCATGCTTGTCTGGAACAACGTGTTCACATGTTGTAGCAGAACCAGCTCATGTTTTGGAGCTTACTATCGTAGTTCATTCCCCGAGAATCTCGCAACGTCATCTCGTCAATTTGTGTTGCAAACTTTCATTTTTCTTCCTAGACTCGATGAGTCTGGAATATTCTGACACCAACCAGATCTGAATCTCAGGCAGATGTGATGGTTGGAACATTTCCCAAGAAATATAATATTGGTCACACGATAGCCGGTAAAGTGGATGTCGTGGCCAACACACCCCGCCGGGAGACCTAATATTGTAGTATCTTGATTGAGGAAGTTGGCCACCTCCCCATAAGGATTTCGTAGGATTTACCTCCGTAACTGTTTCTTATGGATTCTATTGCTCCCGAAGTCCGACCTTTACTTGATGTTCTAGATATCAAACCATATCTATGAATGGGTTACGCTAGCACATTAAGGAGAACATTAGAAGCGGAGTGCTAAATGTCTCTCGGTCGTTCATCCAGATTTTATTTGCTTGGCCTCGCTAAGGTGAAATCTGAGAAAGTGTTATCCTCCTTCGCATCTGCATCCTCCATCACCATTCATCATGGTAGCAAGTTGTGTTGCCAGGATCCTTGACACGGATGTTAGTAAAACTTTGATGAATATGGAAATGCTCAAGTTCTTGAGAGCACGCACAAGCGCTACGTGTTATCATCGGCACTAACCGAGGTTGCTCTCAGTTTCCTCGGCAATGCTATGATCTTTCAAACATAGAATCCACTCTCTTTTGTTGGGTTCTTCCCCAGTTACCAGAATCATTCCAGCATTTGCATTTTGTTCCCAGCTTGCACGACCTATGTGCCATTCTACCATGGGTCTCTTCCATCTCCGGTGGTAAGCAAATTCATCCATTATGTTGTCTTCAACAAGGTAATCCACATCATCCAAGTCCGAGTATGCCATTCCACCGACCCCCGCCAATCGATTGCCGTGATTTGCCTTAGGCTGATATAGAGAGTCTCAATGATCTCTATATCAAAGGTAATTCTTTTTGCCACTTAAGGGGATATATCTTCGAGTCACCTTCCCTAAGGTGCATCATGGTGGTATCATGGCAACTTAACTCCTCGCTACGTTGACGATCGTTTACCACCTTCTTAAGTGTGGAATTATTGTCCACCTAGTGAACCTTCGTCATCCGTTTCTTCCACCCCTCTTGATGTGTATCTCGTGTCTCAACCCGAGAGATGGTTCTATGTCTCATTCCGGAAGTTAATCCTGAGTTGTTCGATCTTTGAGAAGACCGATCCTTCCAGAGTTTTCCTTTCCTCTTCTTGTCATGATTAGCTGGAGTTCTCAAAGCAAGACGACAAGACAAAGATGGTGTTCAAATCAACGTTCATTGAAGTGCAACCGGGATCGTGAAGATTATACTAGTTTGCGTTCCCCTTCAGCCTACCCTACGCCTGAATCTCGAGACGAGATTCTTGTTTAGTGGGGGTGAATTGTCACATCCCTAGCTTCTGGCATTGCTCTAGCCTAGCTTCATGTGTGCATCATGTCTATATTTTTGAAACTTGAATTGAGGAATATTGGAAGCCTCAGAACCCTAAATAAAAGAGGGGCAAACCGAAACCAATGGACCCTCTCGGCTTCTTATTCACCCTTGTCCTCTGTCCAGGAGTTGCAAGTAGTTTCTGGTGTTTGTAGTATGCTGGAGGCCGTGCGCAGCGCTGACCGTAGGGGTGGGCTGTGATGCGGTAGGCACGTGGCACGGTGTACCGGATGCCCGTTTGGTGTCTCGGGAACCCTGTTCACATCGTTTGGGGCTGTGAGCGAAACTCCGGCCGGATCTCCTCATGGATGGAACCTGAATAGGCGATAAACCTGGACTAGAGACTTGAGTGTTTAGGTAGGCCGTGGCCGACACCCACGTTGGGCTTCCGCTTGAAGGTTGCCGAGTACATGTCGCGTAAACGGCGGTAAGTGGTGAGAGCGTGTGTGAAGAAGTACACCCCTGCAGGGTTAACATCATCTATTCGAATAGCCGTGTCCACGGAAAAGGACTGCTGGGTTGCTTATATCAGTTCATAGACAAGTGAAAGTGGATACCCTAAAATACGCAAGATAAGCGTGAGTGCTATGGATGGCGTTCTCGTAGGGAGACGGGAGCGGATCCATAGTGGTGTATTGATTGGTGAATATGTGGACTCGTGTGCGCCACCTCAAAAGAGTTACATTGCAGTCGTAGTTCAGGATAGCCACCGAGTCAAAGCTGGCTTGCTGCAGTCAAACTCCACCATCTCCTTTGTTGATAATGATGCATATGTAGATAGTTCTGATGTAAGTCTTGCTGGGTACATTTGTACTCACGTTTGCCTATTTTATGTTTTTGCAGAGAGACTTCAGTCTCACTAGTATTGCCGCGTGGTCTTCGACGTTTAGCTTGTTACCTCAGCTACGATCTTGTGCCTCGGCAGGATTTGGTAGATAGTCAGGCTTCTCAGCCTTTTTCATTTATAGATGTCTGTACTCAGACATGATAGCTTCCGCTTGTGCTTTGACTTGTATGCTCTGATTGTTGGGTCGTGAGACCCCTGTTGTATTATCTCGCTCCTCGGAGCCTATTGAATAATACTTGAGTCGTAGAGTCATTTTGTGATGCCATGTTGTATTGCACATATCGAGCATATTGTGTGTATGTTATTGAAATGCTTGGTATGTGTGGGATCGGACTATCTAGTTGTTTATCTTTAGTAGCCTCTCTTACTGGGAAATGTCTCCTAGTGTTTCCACCGAGCCATGGTAGCTTGCTACTGCTCCGGAACACTTAGGCTGGACGGCATGTGTCCTTCTTCGTTCCTGTGTGACATCGAGTCGGGGTCCTGACAGCGTTGGTATCAGAGCTTGACTGCCTGTAGGATTACCAAGCCAAACTGGTCGAAGTTGAGTCTAGAAATTCTTTAGTTATATAAGGGAATTGGTTGTGGGATGGAACGTAAGGCTCTTTTACTCCTTATACCTTATGCCCTTCCGATCTGAGTCATCATCTTATCTTCTACGGGGATTAAGAACTAGGCTATCTCTTCTTTCCATTAGGATCACGTGTTACTAATCCGTAGACTTATAAGATTGTTGATTCAAGCCTCAGTTCAGCTCCTACTATCTTCTGTATGTTAATTGTTGATCTCCAAACCTTGATACTGTGCTTCTGAGTGGTTATGCCACCATTTTTGTGAATGTCTCAAATCTTTTCTGAGCATTTACAGCCGTTATGCTGTCCGAGTCATTCCAGGTTTCTAAATAGTCTGATGCGTTTGCAAATCCTTTCCCTCTGGTTTCGATGCTCCTTTATGCCAGCTCAATCACACTAATTGTTGAGTTGAGGTATTCTATTGCCTTGACATTATGTTGGAGTTATTATTATGACCCTAGGTGTCTTAGGGGATCATCTAGTAATTTAGCCATGATTTGTGTTCCCAGTGTGATGATTCTGGCCATCATTCCCGAAAGCATCCCGTGATGCTACTTAGTAGTAGGTATTCTGCTTCTGGGTTCTTGAACCCGAGATTCACTCTATCTACTTCATGTTGTTAGTAATTGCTAGCTCCTTTAGGATATTAGTAACCTTGTGATAGTCCTCAAGGTCCGTGGTATTTCCTTCTTCCAATTACCATGAACCACTCTTGGCAGGAGTTCTTCTGGATTAAAAGATCACAATTAGAGTACTCTTGAGGAGATCTCCACTCATAAATCGTGACTCTGCCAGTTCTACCTTTCTGCATGGGTTATCCGGAAGAAATATGCTGAACTTGGTTCGACATACTAATCTATGCATCCACAACTCAGAAAGTTATATGTTCCTTTGAGCTATTCTCTTTAGTTGCATTCTGACCCTCGTCTATCAATTGATAGTCAAGAGTATGCGTGCGTTCGTTCATCGATGCCTATGACTCTTGTGGTCTGTCAAGCCATTCCATTCCGGGATGACTGGGAGAAACAAACTCCAGTACCTCTTCCATATCTAGGATTGGGTCAAAGAAGTTGTGCTCCGCAGATCAAATTGCTAATCCAGCCTTTGATCCTGCTCTACCCTGAAGTATTACCTTCTTTATGACAGGAATTTCATGAGAATTGCACCACCTTTTGTGAATTCTTGACATAGTGATACTTTTCGCCATCCTTTTTCATTCCTCGGTTCGTGTTGATGCAACCGGAATACCGACAAATGAATTGTGATGTGTGAAATCAATACGCCTAGCAACCTCGTTGCTGGGTAGTTAAAAGACAATAATTTTATTCTTAGTGTGTTGGTTATTAAATCATCATTCTAAGATTGATCGTGCTACCTAGTCCATTCTCCTGGTTCACTCCTCGATCGATGAGTTAGGATTATTTCAAATTCTTGCTCTATTGATCATATCGTCTTGCCCTGAAAAGCAAGATTGTTCTCGAGCTTAGTAACATACCGGTGGCTCGTGATTTTCTGAATATCTTCTCAGAAGTATTACCAGGTTGTCACCTGACCGCTATGTTGAGCTCGTGATCAAGTTGGGTTTTTGTGAACCATCCTTCTCCAAGAATCTGTGTTGGATATCCCTGAGCTAGTTGGTTAAGTTAGACAACGACTTGGAGAGTTGGAAGATAAAAGCTTGCCTGACTTAGTTCGTTCCAAAGGGATGTTCTTGTGTAGTGTGTGTTGAAGAAAGATGATATCTTCATCGATTGGTCCCTGTGATCAGTTGCTGGACCTATCGTCTTATCAATCCTTTGATTTGAGTGTGGGCTATCGTCAAATCAAGTCAGAACCAACGATGTTCGTAATGTTGTCTTCCTCGTGGTTGATCCCTCGAGCATACACCATTATATCTTTTGGGGCTGACCAATGCTATCACCGTGTTCACACGATGGTGGAAGTCCAGTGATATGGAAATTCCGATGAGTTGTTGTTGAGCCCATTGACAACATTCTTATCTCCTCCATGATGTTGTTGAACATTAAGTTAGTGTTAGAAACTTTTGAAAGCATATTCTTCATGCTAGCTCATGAAGTACTTGTTTGATGAAAGGAGTGACTTCCTTGATTCACGAGCATTTTGATGTAAGTTGCCGTCGTGAACTCGAGAAGGTTTGTTTTTGCCTCCTCTGGAACCATCCCAAGTCAGTCATGCACGTGCGAAGTATTCTGTGGTTTGATAGACTGATCATCTTCATTCCATATGTGTATCCTAGCACATCAAGCCACCGACTGATTTGTTCAAGGAGAAGGAGTAACTTCATAAGAGCTAATCCGAACTTATGAAAGAACTTCGATATCCTCGATGATGGCTCCCAACCAGAACTCGGTAGTGTTTAATTATAAGACTACTACATGGCCATGCTTGTCTGGAACAACGTGTTCACATGTTGTAGCAGAACCAGCTCATGTTTTGGAGCTTACTATCGTAGTTCATTCCCCGAGAATCTCGCAACGTCATCTCGTCAATTTGTGTTGCAAACTTTCATTTTTCTTCCTAGACTCGATGAGTCTGGAATATTCTGACACCAACCAGATCTGAATCTCAGGCAGATGTGATGGTTGGAACATTTCCCAAGAAATATAATATTGGTCACACGATAACCGGTAAAGTGGATGTCGTGGCCAACACACCCCGCCGGGAGACCTAATATTGTAGTATCTTGATTGAGGAAGTTGGCCACCTCCCCATAAGGATTTCGTAGGATTTACCTCCGTAACTGTTTCTTATGGATTCTATTGCTCCCGAAGTCCGACCTTTACTTGATGTTCTAGATATCAAACCATATCTATGAATGGGTTACGCTAGCACATTAAGGAGAACATTAGAAGCGGAGTGCTAAATGTCTCTCGGTCGTTCATCCAGATTTTATTTGCTTGGCCTCGCTAAGGTGAAATCTGAGAAAGTGTTATCCTCCTTCGCATCTGCATCCTCCATCACCATTCATCATGGTAGCAAGTTGTGTTGCCAGGATCCTTGACACGGATGTTAGTAAAACTTTGATGAATATGGAAATGCTCAAGTTCTTGAGAGCACGCACAAGCGCTACGTGTTATCATCGGCACTAACCGAGGTTGCTCTCAGTTTCCTCGGCAATGCTATGATCTTTCAAACATAGAATCCACTCTCTTTTGTTGGGTTCTTCCCCAGTTACCAGAATCATTCCAGCATTTGCATTTTGTTCCCAGCTTGCACCACCTATGTGCCATTCTACCATGGGTCTCTTCCATCTCCGGTGGTAAGCAAATTCATCCATTACGTTGTCTTCAACAAGGTAATCCACATCATCCAAGTCCGAGTATGCCATTCCACCGACCCCCGCCAATCGATTGCCGTGATTTGCCTTAGGCTGATATAGAGAGTCTCAATGATCTCTATATCAAAGGTAATTCTTTTTGCCACTTAAGGGGATATATCTTCGAGTCACCTTCCCTAAGGTGCATCATGGTGGTATCATGGCAACTTAACTCCTCGCTACGTTGACGATCGTTTACCACCTTCTTAAGTGTGGAATTATTGTCCACCTAGTGAACCTTCGTCATCCGTTTCTTCCACCCCTCTTGATGTGTATCTCGTGTCTCAACCCGAGAGATGGTTCTATGTCTCATTCCGGAAGTTAATCCTGAGTTGTTCGATCTTCGAGAAGACCGATCCTTCCAGAGTTTTCCTTTCCTCTTCTTGTCATGATTAGCTGGAGTTCTCAGAGCAAGACGACAAGACAAAGATGGTGTTCAAATCAACGTTCATTGAAGTGCAACCGGGATCGTGAAGATTATACTAGTTTGCGTTCCCCTTCAGCCTACCCTACGCCTGAATCTCGAGACGAGATTCTTGTTTAGTGGGGGTGAATTGTCACATCCCTAGCTTCTGGCATTGCTCTAGCCTAGCTTCATGTGTGCATCATGTCTATATTTTTGAAACTTGAATTGAGGAATATTGGAAGCCTCAAAACCCTAAATAAAAGAGGGGCAAACCGAAACCAATGGACCCTCTCGGCTTCTTATTCACCCTTTTCCTCTGTCCAGGAGTTGCAAGTAGTTTCTGGTGTTTGTAGTATGCTGGAGGCCGTGCGCAGCGCTGACCGTAGGGGTGGGCTGTGATGCGGTAGGCACGTGGCACGGTGTACCGGATGCCCGTTTGGTGTCTCGGGAACCCTGTTCACATCGTTTGGGGCTGTGAGCGAAACTCCGGCCGGATCTCCTCATGGATGGAACCCGAATAGGCGATAAACCTGGACTAGAGACTTGAGTGTTTAGGTAGGCCGTGGCCGACACCCACGTTGGGCTTCCGCTTGAAGGTTGCCGAGTACATGTCGTGTAAACGGCGGTAAGTGGTGAGAGCGTGTGTGAAGAAGTACACCCCTGCAGGGTTAACATCATCTATTCGAATAGCCGTGTCCGCGGAAAAGGACTGCTGGGTTGCTTATATCAGTTCATAGACAAGTGAAAGTGGATACCCTAAAATACGCAAGATAAGCGTGAGTGCTATGGATGGCGTTCTCGTAGGGAGACGGGAGCGGATCCATAGTGGTGTATTGATTGGTGAATATGTGGACTCGTGTGCGCCACCTCAAAAGAGTTACATTGCAGTCGTAGTTCAGGATAGCCACCGAGTCAAAGCTGGCTTGCTGCAGTCAAACTCCACCATCTCCTTTGTTGATAATGATGCATATGTAGATAGTTCTGATGTAAGTCTTGCTGGGTACATTTGTACTCACGTTTGCCTATTTTATGTTTTTGCAGAGAGACTTCAGTCTCACTAGTATTGCCGTGTGGTCTTCGACGTTTAGCTTATTACCTCAGCTACGATCTTGTGCCTCGGCAGGATTTGGTAGATAGTCAGGCTTCTCAGCCTTTTTCATTTATAGATGTCTGTACTCAGACATGATAGCTTCCGCTTGTGCTTTGACCTGTATGCTCTGATTGTTGGGTCGTGAGACCCCTGTTGTATTATCTCGCTCCTCGGAGCCTATTGAATAATACTTGAGTCGTAGAGTCATTTTGTGATGCCATGTTGTATTGCACATATCGAGCATATTGTGTGTATGTTATTGAAATGCTTGGTATGTGTGGGATCTGACTATCTAGTTGTTTATCTTTAGTAGCCTCTCTTACCGGGAAATGTCTCCTAGTGTTTCCACCGAGCCATGGTAGCTTGCTACTGCTCCGGAACACTTAGGCTGGCCGGCATGTGTCCTTCTTCGTTCCTGTGTGACATCGAGTCGGGGTCCTGACAGCGTTGGTATCAGAGCTTGACTGCCTGTAGGATTACCAAGCCAAACTGGTCGAAGTTGAGTCTAGAAATTCTTTAGTTATATAAGGGAATTGGTTGTGGGATGGAACGTAAGGCTCTTTTACTCCTTATACCTTATGCCCTTCCGATCTGAGTCATCATCTTATCTTCTACGGGGATTAAGAACTAGGCTATCTCTTCTTTCCATTAGGATCACGTGTTACTAATCCGTAGACTTATAAGATTGTTGATTCAAGCCTCAGTTCAGCTCCTACTATCTTCTGTATGTTAATTGTTGATCTCCAAACCTTGATACTGTGCTTCTGAGTGGTTATGCCACCATTTTTGTGAATGTCTCAAATCTTTTCTGAGCATTTACAGCCGTTATGCTGTCCGAGTCATTCCAGGTTTCTAAATAGTCTGATGCGTTTGCAAATCCTTTCCCTCTGGTTTCGATGCTCCTTTATGCCAGCTCAATCACACTAATTGTTGAGTTGAGGTATTCTATTGCCTTGACATTATGTTGGAGTTATTATTATGACCCTAGGTGTCTTAGGGGATCATCTAGTAATTTAGCCATGATTTGTGTTCCCAGTGTGATGATTCTGGCCATCATTCCCGAAAGCATCCCGTGATGCTACTTAGTAGTAGGTATTCTGCTCCTGGGTTCTTGAACCCGAGATTCACTCTATCTACTTCATGTTGTTAGTAATTGCTAGCTCCTTTAGGATATTAGTAACCTTGTGATAGTCCTCGAGGTCCGTGGTATTTCCTTCTTCCAATTACCATGAACCACTCTTGGCAGGAGTTCTTCTGGATTAAAAGATCACAATTAGAGTACTCTTGAGGAGATCTCCACTCATAAATCGTGACTCTGCCAGTTCTACCTTTCTGCATGGGTTATCCGGAAGAAATATGCTGAACTTGGTTCGACATACTAATCTATGCATCCACAACTCAGAAAGTTATATGTTCCTTTGAGCTGTTCTCTTTAGTTGCATTCTGACCCTCGTCTATCAATTGATAGTCAAGAGTATGCGTGCGTTCGTTCATCGATGCCTATGACTCTTGTGGTCTGTCAAGCCATTCCATTCCGGGATGACTGGGAGAAACAAACTCCAGTACCTCTTCCATATCTAGGATTGGGTCAAAGAAGTTGTGCTCCGCAGATCAAATTGCTAATCCAGCCTTTGATCCTGCTCTACCCTGAAGTATTACCTTCTTTATGACAGGAATTTCATGAGAATTGCACCACCTTTTGTGAATTCTTGACATAGTGATACTTTTCGCCATCCTTTTTCATTCCTCGGTTCGTGTTGATGCAACCGGAATACCGACAAATGAATTGTGATGTGTGAAATCAATACGCCTAGCAACCTCGTTGCTGGGTAGTTAAAAGACAATAATTTTATTCTTAGTGTGTTGGTTATTAAATCATCATTCTAAGATTGATCGTGCTACCTAGTCCATTCTCCTGGTTCACTCCTCGATCGATGAGTTAGGATTATTTCAAATTCTTGCTCTATTGATCATATCGTCTTGCCCTGAAAAGCAAGATTGTTCTCGAGCTTAGTAACATACCGGTGGCTCGTGATTTTCTGAATATCTTCTCAGAAGTATTACCAGGTTGTCACCTGACCGCTATGTTGAGCTCGTGATCAAGTTGGGTTTTTGTGAACCATCCTTCTCCAAGAATCTGTGTTGGATATCCCTGAGCTAGTTGGTTAAGTTAGACAACGACTTGGAGAGTTGGAAGATAAAAGCTTGCCTGACTTAGTTCGTTCCAAAGGGATGTTCTTGTGTAGTGTGTGTTGAAGAAAGATGATATCTTCATCGATTGGTCCCTGTGATCAGTTGCTGGACCTATCGTCTTATCAATCCTTTGATTTGAGTGTGGGCTATCGTCAAATCAAGTCAGAACCAACGATGTTCGTAATGTTGTCTTCCTCGTGGTTGATCCCTCGAGCATACACCATTATATCTTTTGGGGCTGACCAATGCTATCACCGTGTTCACACGATGGTGGAAGTCCAGTGATATGGAAATTCCGATGAGTTGTTGTTGAGCCCATTGACAACATTCTTATCTCCTCCATGATGTTGTTGAACATTAAGTTAGTGTTAGAAACTTTTGAAAGCATCTTCTTCATGCTAGCTCATGAAGTACTTGTTTGATGAAAGGAGTGACTTCCTTGATTCACGAGCATTTTGATGTAAGTTGTCGTCGTGAACTCGAGAAGGTTTGTTTTTGCCTCCTCTGGAACCATCCCAAGTCAGTCATGCACGTGCGAAGTATTCTGTGGTTTGATAGACTGATCATCTTCATTCCATATGTGTATCCTAGCACATCAAGCCACCGACTGATTTGTTCAAGGAGAAGGAGTAACTTCATAAGAGCTAATCCGAACTTATGAAAGAACTTCGATATCCTCGATGATGGCTCCCAACCAGAACTCGGTAGTGTTTAATTATAAGACTACTACATGGCCATGCTTGTCTGGAACAACGTGTTCACATGTTGTAGCAGAACCAGCTCATGTTTTGGAGCTTACTATCGTAGTTCATTCCCCGAGAATCTCGCAACGTCATCTCGTCAATTTGTGTTGCAAACTTTCATTTTTCTTCCTAGACTCGATGAGTCTGGAATATTCTGACACCAACCAGATCTGAATCTCAGGCAGATGTGATGGTTGGAACATTTCCCAAGAAATATAATATTGGTCACACGATAACCGGTAAAGTGGATGTCGTGGCCAACACACCCCGCCGGGAGACCTAATATTGTAGTATCTTGATTGAGGAAGTTGGCCACCTCCCCATAAGGATTTCGTAGGATTTACCTCCGTAACTGTTTCTTATGGATTCTATTGCTCCCGAAGTCCGACCTTTACTTGATGTTCTAGATATCAAACCATATCTATGAATGGGTTACGCTAGCACATTAAGGAGAACATTAGAAGCGGAGTGCTAAATGTCTCTCGGTCGTTCATCCAGATTTTATTTGCTTGGCCTCGCTAAGGTGAAATCTGAGAAAGTGTTATCCTCCTTCGCATCTGCATCCTCCATCACCATTCATCATGGTAGCAAGTTGTGTTGCCAGGATCCTTGACACGGATGTTAGTAAAACTTTGATGAATATGGAAATGCTCAAGTTCTTGAGAGCACGCACAAGCGCTACGTGTTATCATCGGCACTAACCGAGGTTGCTCTCAGTTTCCTCGGCAATGCTATGATCTTTCAAACATAGAATCCACTCTCTTTTGTTGGGTTCTTCCCCAGTTACCAGAATCATTCCAGCATTTGCATTTTGTTCCCAGCTTGCACCACCTATGTGCCATTCTACCATGGGTCTCTTCCATCTCCGGTGGTAAGCAAATTCATCCATTACGTTGTCTTCAACAAGGTAATCCACATCATCCAAGTCCGAGTATGCCATTCCACCGACCCCCGCCAATCGATTGCCGTGATTTGCCTTAGGCTGATATAGAGAGTCTCAATGATCTCTATATGAAAGGTAATTCTTTTTGCCACTTAAGGGGAT
The DNA here is from genome assembly GCF_018294505.1 of Triticum aestivum. Lineage (NCBI taxonomy): Eukaryota > Viridiplantae > Streptophyta > Magnoliopsida > Poales > Poaceae > Triticum > Triticum aestivum. The sequence goes on from NC_057804.1 coordinate 41,468,368, forward strand.
ATATCTTCGAGTCACCTTCCCTAAGGTGCATCATGGTGGTATCATGGCAACTTAACTCCTCGCTACGTTGACGATCGTTTACCACCTTCTTAAGTGTGGAATTATTGTCCACCTAGTGAACCTTCGTCATCCGTTTCTTCCACCCCTCTTGATGTGTATCTCGTGTCTCAACCCGAGAGATGGTTCTATGTCTCATTCCGGAAGTTAATCCTGAGTTGTTCGATCTTCGAGAAGACCGATCCTTCCAGAGTTTTCCTTTCCTCTTCTTGTCATGATTAGCTGGAGTTCTCAGAGCAAGACGACAAGACAAAGATGGTGTTCAAATCAACGTTCATTGAAGTGCAACCGGGATCGTGAAGATTATACTAGTTTGCGTTCCCCTTCAGCCTACCCTACGCCTGAATCTCGAGACGAGATTCTTGTTTAGTGGGGGTGAATTGTCACATCCCTAGCTTCTGGCATTGCTCTAGCCTAGCTTCATGTGTGCATCATGTCTATATTTTTGAAACTTGAATTGAGGAATATTGGAAGCCTCAGAACCCTAAATAAAAGAGGGGCAAAAACCCTAGAAATCTCATTCATTGCTCCAAAAGGGCTCTTCATAAATGTTTGATAATTTTTGGTAAGGGTTCTGGTCCCAACCAAAATATTGAACATTTTTAAGGATTTATTTTTGGGACTTTGAATTTAAATCATTAGCTATTTGAATTTGAATTATATTCATATAATTAGAATATAATTTAAATACCCCTGAAATATTTTATAAGCTTTTGGAAAAGTCCATCTAGCAATATAAAATATTCAGAGGAGTTTTTGGCATTGTTTGAATTATTTTAAAATTCAAAACAGTGGCAAAATAAATTAATAAAACAAAACAGAAGAGAAAAATATAAAACAGAACTTACCTGGACTTACCTGGCCTCACCCGTGCAGCCCAGCCGGCCCAGTTCCCCCCCCCCCTAGCCGGCCCAGCCCACCTCCTCCCCCCCCCCTTGTCTTCTTCCTCCTCTGCCAGGAGGACGGACACCGCACGCACGCGCGCACGCGGAGGCCTCCACCTCCTGCTTCGCCGTGGCAGCCCCCCCCCCCGACCCCCTCGCGATGCCACGTAGACGGCCCCGACCCCCCTCGATCGTCTCTCTCTCTCTGGACCCCCTCCTCCTCCTCTGTTCTTCCTCCCTCTCGTCACCGAACGCACCTGGGAGCGCCGCTCGCCGTAGCCATGACCACGGCCACCCCCTTCCCTCTCCGACGTGCTCCCGAGCTCCTGCACCTCATTGCCAACCCCCTCACCGAGCCACGTGACCGGAAGGGCCCCGAGCAGCCGCCATCGTCATCATCCCCAAGCTTCGGCCCCAGCACCGTTCTCCGTCGAATTCGGCCACTCCGGCGCGCCCCCGAGCTCGCTGACCCTCCCTGCACGATCCCTGTGAGCTCCACTCCGTTTCCCCTCCTCCATTTTGTTCGTTCCCGTGCCGTAGCACCCCGCCCACATTCCCGAGCGCCGCCGTCCGCCATGGACGCCGGGCATGGCACTGACGTGCTGCTGCGGCCAGTCCGACGAGCCTAGCGTGCTCCTAGCTGCCCCAGGAGTCCGCATAGCCCCTCAGCCAGCCCCCTAGCGCCCCGTAACCTCGCTCCGCCCAAACCCGAGCTCCGGCAGCCGCTGCGGCCCCCACTCCGGCGAGCTCCGGCCACCCCCGCACCTCCCGTTGGCCCCCCTAGATGCGCACGAGCACGGGCTCCCTCCTGGTGCCCTCAGGGTGCCCAACCGCAGCCTGTAGCGCCGCCTCGACTAACTCCGGCGAGTTCCCGCCGCTGTTGTGGTCGCCGGCGTCACCTGCTGACGTGGCGCCGGTTAATTAGTACTAATAACCCCGCTAAACACCCCCCAGAGCCACTGCCATGTGGGCCCCTGCGCTTAATTAGGTTAATATAATTATTCTATTAAAATTTGTGTTAGTGCCGTGGACCCCACGTGTCAGCTTTGACTCTGGCCCAGTCATCGTTGACCGGTCCCACCTGTCATTCACTCAATCCAGACCTGAGACACTGACTAGTGGGCCCCATTGGTCAGGTTTGACCCTGACCAGCCCTGTTGACTTGCTGACGCAAGCATGACGTAGTGCTGATGTCATAACTCATTTTCTGGATTTAATTTAATTCTGAAATTCCAGAAAATGCCTAAAACTTCAATAAATCATAGAAAATTAACCGTAACTCCAAATTAAATAAATTATATATGAAAAATTATCAGAAAAATTCAAGGAATCCATCTGTACCATTTTCATGCATGTTAGAACAACTTATAGGTGCTGTTTAGCACAAATCATATAAAGGGCATTTAAATAATCACATATGGAGTTTGAATTTGAATCTTGTATTCAAGCCAACTTCATTTAATCTGTTGCTAGTTGCATTAGCCCAAAACACATTCATTTTGCCATGTCATGATCATGCATCATATTGTGCATTGCATTGATTGTGTTCCTTTCTGTGTTGCCGGTATTTGTCCCCTCTCGATAGACGTGATACCGATGACGTGATCGTTGACACTGATGAAGACTCAATGTTATCTTCAGAAGTGCCAGGCAAGCAAAACCCCCTTGTTCATTCCGATACAATCCCACTCTCTCGCTCCTGCTCTCTTTTACTGCATTAGGACAACAACGACATATTTGTTACTTGCTGCGGTAGCTGAACCCCTTTATCCTTTGCATGACCTGTCATTGCCACAGTAAATAGATGAAACCCACTAGTATGAGTAGGAATTGTTTGAGCCCTGATGTGCCTACTCATTCATGCTTGTTTGTCATGCCTGCTACTGCTTAGAGTTGAGTCAGGTCTGATTCATCGGGGATGAATCAGAGGCGTGTGAACATGTCCCCATGTGTGTGAGCTAAGTGTGTGAACACGTTTTGGTAAAGGTAGCGGTGAGAGGCCATGTAGGAGTACATGGTGGGTTGTCTCATTGCAGCCGTCCTTAGGAACTGAGTTCTGTGTTTGTGATCCATGACCAGCTACTACCACACATTGGAATGCTTAAGTGCCCCTCTCGACTTATTAATCAACATGATCTCTGTCCAGGAGTTGCAACTAGTTTCTGGTGTTTGTAGGTAGTGTTAGTAGTCTACCAAGTGGCACCCGGTACAGGTGGGCTTGGGACAGACTAGGCACCGTGGCACGGTGTACCAAGTGGCACCCGGTTGGTGGGCTTGGGAACCCTGCACACATCGTTTGGGGCCGTGAGCGACACCCCGGCCGGATCTCCTTGCGGATGGAACCCGAATAGGCGATAAACCTGGACTAGAGACTTGTTCGGTTAGTCAGGTCGTGGCCGACTCCCTCGCCCGGCTTCCGCTTGAAGGTTGCCGAGGTACATGACGTGTACAGGGCGGTAAGTGGCGAGAGCGTGTGTGAAGAAGTACACCCCTGCAGGGTTAACATCATCTATTCGAATAGCCGGATTCCTCGGATATGGAAACTTGGACCCCTTGTACAGTTCATAGACAAGTGAAAGTGGATACCCTAAAATACGCAAGATAGGCGTGAGTGCTATGGATGGCGTTCTCGTAGGGAGACGGAAGCGGATCCATAGTGGTGTATTGATATGGTGAATATGTGGACTCGTGTGCGCCACCTCAAAAGAGTTACTTGCAGTCGTAGTTCAGGATAGCCACCGAGTCAAAGCTGGCTTGCTGCAGTCAAACCCTACCATCCCCTTTGTTGATAATGATGCATATGTAGATAGTTCTGATGTAAGTCTTGCTGGGTACATTTGTACTCACGTTTGCCTATTTTATGTTTTTGCAGAGAGACTTCAGTCTCACTAGTAGTTCCGCTTGGACTTCGACGTTTAGCTTGATACCTCAGCTACGATCTTGTGCCCTCGGCAGGATCTGATAGATAGTCAGGCTTCTCAGCCTTTTTCATTTATAGATGTCTGTACTCAGACATGATAGCTTCCGCTTGTGCTTTGACTTGTATGCTCTGATTGTTGGGTCATGAGACCCATGTTTGTAATGTCTCGCTCCTCGGAGCCTATTGAATAAATTACTTGAGTCGTAGAGACATGTTGTGATGCCATGTTGTATTTGCACATATCGAGCATATTGTGTGTATGTTATTGAAATGCTTGGTATGTGTGGGATCTGACCATCTAGTTGTTTATCTTTAGTGGCCTCTCTTACCGGGAAATGTCTCCTAGTGTTTCCACTGAGCCATGGTAGCTTGCTACTGCTCCGGAACACTTAGGCTGGCCGGCATGTGTCCTTCTTCGTTCCTGTGTCTGTCCCTTCGGGGAAATGTCACGCTTTGAGTACCGGAGTCCTGTTAGCCCGCTACAGCCCGGTTTACCGGAGTCCTGCTAGCCCAGTGCTACAGCCCGGACCCACTTGCTGATGACCGACACGTTCGAAGCTGGGTCATGGATGCCTGTCCCTGTAAGTCTGTGCCACTTTGGGTTTACGACTAGTCATGTCAGCCCGGGCTCCTTATCATATGGATGCTAGCGACACTATCATATACGTGAGCCAAAAGGCGCAAACGGTCCCGGGCAAAGGTAAGGCGACACCTGTGGGGATACCGTGCGTGAGGCCGCAAAGTGATATGAGGTGTTACCGGCTAGATCGATGTGACATCGAGTCGGGGTCCTGACAGCCGTGCAGCGGAAGAAGAGTTGGGGCAGCGCGTCCGCGTGGATCGTCTCCTCCTCGTACGATCTCCCTCGAACAGCCGGTCCTCCGATCCCACGTACAAGTTCGCCGGAGCGGCGCAAGTGCACCACCTAGAACGGTATCCGCGCGTGCAGGTGGAACACTGTGCGGCGGACTGCTAGGTCCGATCACACAGTCGGCGGTGAGTGGAGGTGGCTATTCGCAACACATGCAAACCCTAGTGACAGCATCGAAGTGATCAACCGCACGAGTGTGCCGCACCTCCACTTTATATAGGCGTCCGTCGCGGGCTCAACACTTGGGCCTCGCACGGACCCTAAAGCCCACAAGTCTAATCGACCACAATCCAAATACAGCTCGGATCACATCCGACCTGTGTTTTTGGATCCGTCCTCGTAGGTTCCTTCCCTTAAGCGCAGGACCCCTTAGGTTCAAGTCGGCATGGCCAGGCGAGTCTATCATCCTTGTGGTAGCCCGACCTCTTTCTCGTTCCAGTGATGCCGACCACAAACCGGATTATCTCATAATCCTTATCGCATGGCCATGCTTATCCTGGTCAGATCACACGAGGGGACCAGAGTATATCTCTCCTGATCGGAGGGGCAAATCCCATCTTGCTCGACCATGTCTCGCAGCATGGGACTGGACAAACCCGAAACCTACCTTTGTAACTACCCAGTCACGGAGTAGCGTTTGGTCGGCCCAAAGCAAGTCTATCACCATCCTGAGTACATGCCTCAGCTCAGGTCTTAGGACATAGAACATATCTTGTACTAGAGACTCACAGATGACATATCGCTGTGTCTCATAGTTGGGTATGTCCGACTCGAACCTTATCTCGACTCGGATCCGACTACGTCGAATCCGATCAGACCTTTCCAAGTCTATATTATCCGGTTAGCATCCAATGCTCCATGTCTAGTGAGACCGAGCCATCGACCGTGTCATATGCTAGTCTAGTCGGTTGCGCGTCCACACAGCCCTTTCGACTAGGGACCTTTTAGGACAGTCATCATACAATGCATAGTCCCACAAACAAGTCACGTGCTTGCTGATACACATGATTGATAATGTCCAACGACTATCTTTATTCATAAACACATAGGAAATATCATCATACATGATTGCCTCTAGGGCATATCTCCAAGACATCCCTCCTTTGAGAATACGGTTTCCGAACACTTACCTTCGCGAAGGGATAGAGGTCGGGGTAGTCAGCCATAGTGGCCACCTCCGAGCAGTCAAGGCTCGCCTGATAGTAGACTCCATCTTCGAACTCTACAAATATGTCCGGATCCTCATTGAATCCGGGGTCTTCATTGCGATCATGATCCTCTAGCCGGGGGGCGGGGCAGTTAATGTTCTCGATGATTTGCCTCCAGGACTATTCAAAAATAAATAGCCAGGGTATTCGGTCAATGCATATCTATGGGTAAAAAAGCATTGAGCAGTTAGAAAACTTATCCATTCAAGGGGAGTGTACATGGAGTAGGCTTCTCGGCAGTTTAGACGAAGGAGGTCTTCTTCTTCTCCTTTATAGAGGTCGGCCAGAGCTACCACCAATGCGGCTTGGCCATCCGGACCCTTTCGCCTGTGGCGGGATGTGTCATCATCCCCGTTATAGTTCCATAAGGAAGTTACCCTGGATTGAAGTGGCTGGATGCATCTCTTTGTCGCAATAGCCATAACTTCCACTATGGAGAGTCCGTAATGGGTCAGTATCTTGATCTTGTTTACCAAGTTCATCACCTCCGCACTGTCTTCCTGGGCGGAGGATTTGGGACGCCAGCTATATAGCTTCTTCAAGGGGGCGCTGGAGAATTCTGGCAGTCCGCGCCGAACAGGGTCCGAAAGGGGTAAATCATCGATATAGAACCATTCTGAAGACCATTCGGCAGATCCTTTCTTCGTAGTCCCGACTGGGTAGCCGGATCTGGCAATACGCCATACTTTGGCGCCGCCCACTTCAAAAATTGACCTGCCGCCCTGATGGCGGGGGACGAGACGGAAGAACTTTTTCCATAGTCCAAAGTGAGCCTCGCAACCCAAAAACAATTCGCAAAGGGCGACGAAACCGGAGATATGTAAAATAGAACCTGGCATGAGGTTGTGCAGCTGGATCCCGTAGTGTTCCAGTAAACCCCTAAGGAAGGGGTGGATTGGGAATCCCACGTCCCTCAAAAGGAATGAGGTGAAGCACACCCTCTCCCCTTGGCTGGCATTGGGGAAATTCTCCGCCAATGCATCAGCACCTATAGTGGTTAACCCCGCCCGTACGGAGACTAGATCTGGGGAGGGAGATATCCTTGCGTTTGGAGTCGACTGAGCTGGAGGTGAGATATAGAGCAACTCTGCCAGTCCCCCTCTTGAGGGCCATGAGGACGCGAGGAGGAACCAGGGGCACTCGCCATGGTATGTTTTCCGTGGTTTTCTCTGTTGCTTTTGGTGTGGTGTGGGATGACGGTTTAAAGATCTCGCCTCGCTTTATAGGCGAGGTTTGTGCCTGTCAGGAATATTAAAATACAAGGATAACGGACCATACGCATTCACTTGGATGCGTGGAAATCAAGGCGACGACATGGAGGAATCTTAAAGACTGGACGCCGAAGCCGATGTCGGACTATCTTCAAACCGGAGTATAACGGAGAACCGCCTTACAAAGCCGACGACCTGCGTCGGCATACTACATCGACATTGAAGGAAAGTTCGGGGGCTACTGAGGGAGTCCTGGATTCGGGGGTCCTCGGATGTCCGGCCTAGGAGTATGGGCCGGGTTGCATGGGTCATACAGGATCAAGTTGAAGATCATCTACCGTGTCCGGATGGAACTTCTCAACACGTGGACGGCAAGAATAGAGTCCGGAGGTTTCCTTCCCTGATAAACCGACTTTGTACAATCCATAGACCCCCTCCGGTGAGTATATAAACTAGAGGGGTTAGTCCGTAGAGGGCAACTTTCACCATCATCAGAATCCTCATTGGCTAGACATCTAGGGTTGGCCATTACGATCTTGAGGTAGATCAACTCTTGTAATCTTCATACTCGACAATTATAATCAAGCAGGAGTAGGGTTTTACCTCCATTAAGAGGGCCCGAACCTGGGTAAATATCGTGTCCCCTGGCCTCCTGTTACCATTGATCCTAGGACGCACAGCTTGGGGCCCCCTACCTGAGATCTTCCGGTTTTGACACCGACAAGGAGCGGTTTTCCGGGCGTGTGTGTTTCATGTGTTAGTTTTTATCGGTTTTTCTTGCGGTTTTTGAGGTTTTCTTTATTCCTTTAGCACTTTTCTTCATATATTTTTATCTTTTATCATTTTACTTTTTCTTTCCTTCATTCTTTTGTGTCGGTTTTCGTTGTTTCTTTCTCTTTTTTCCAACCCGTTTCCTTTGTTTTTTCACATTTTCTTTTCTTTCGCTTTTCCATTCTTTAACAGATGTCTACATTTGAAGCACACATTGTACATTTTCCTTACACACGTATAACATTTTTTATGCACATTCAACATTTTTCAAATACATGATGTACACTTTTCTAATACATTTTTGTAAACATTTTCTGAATGCATGCTTAAAAAAATCAGACATACGTTCAGGTTTTTTAAAGGAATGAAACATGTTTTGAAAACTAGGCGCACATTTTTACATTATATAAACATTTTTTAAATGTCATGTGTTTTTCATAAAAGTGACACATTGTTTTTTGAATGTTAGGAAATATTTTTTAGTGATGCAAACATTTTTTTACATTGTATACCATTTTCAAAAAATGTCGCATATATTTTCAGATGGGTGAATATTTCTTAGATCTCATGGATTTTTTTTCGACGTTGTCAACATTTTTTTACAGTTCCAATAACAAAAGATTTACACCGCTTTGATATTTTTCAAATTCATAGTTGACATTTTAAGAAAAATATGTAAAGTAAGGTTTTTGGAATATGTGCATAAGAAGATTTTTAGAAATACACGAAATGGAAAACTCATGCGGCTGCCTAAGTGTGTGCCTGTGTGTACGTGTGATTATGTGCTGGCCCATTTACGACCGCGGTGTGGCAAGGAAGCACCGCACAGATCCTATATGACGCTCCTGAGCATCAAAACAACGTGGCTTCGCCGAAGATCGGTCTCCCGATGCCACAGTTTAGGCCGGCCCACGTTCACATTGCTGTTTTTCTCTTCTCTTTTCTTTTTGGGAAAAGCTTGGGAACACCCCGGCTGATCCAACACGGGGCATCCGCCGCCTCCATCGCGTGATGTGTGTCCCGTGCACACCACACTATTCTCCCTTCTGGCTATCAGAACGCATTTCCGCAACTGTATCTTTGTTGTACTTTTTCTGCAACATCACATGTGTCACAGAAGTTTCTTCCGTAACAATAGCTATGTTGCAAAAGAGTGAAGACAAAAAAATGCAACAAGATCCGTGTTACAAAAAAAATGCAACAAGACCTCTATTGCAAAAAAAATAAAAAATAAAATCTGCAACAAGACTTGTGTTGCAAAAGGGAACTTGCAACATGGTCTCTGTTGCAAAAGTGAGGACAATGCTCAACCATGAGATCACGCTGGATCTGACGGCTCTCAACCCGGCGTATCTTTTAGAAAGATCGGGCTGACGTGTAGTGCGCCCTTTCTCTTTTTCTTTTTCTCCTTTTCTATTTCTATTTCTTTTATTTTTATTTATTGTTTAATGTGTTATACAAAGTTCATTGTGTGTTTATATAAAAAAATGTTCATCGTATAGTTTAAGGAAACGTTCACCCTATATTAAGAAAACATTTCTCTTATATTTAGAAAATGTTCAGCGTATTTTAAAAAATATATATTGTGTATTAAAAAGAATCAGCACATATCATAAAAATGTTCATTGTGTATTTTAAAATTGTTCAGCGTATATCACAAAATGTTCAATGTGCATTTAAGTATTGTTCAGCATATACCATAAAATGTTATGTGCGTATTTAAATATTGTTCAGCGTATATCATAAGAATGTCCAGTGAGCATTAAAATTGTTCAGCATATATTTAAAAAATCTTCGTATATAAGAAAATCAATAAATATTCAGAATTTCGAATGTTTGCTCATGTTTTTCAAAAAATCACTTTTTTCAAAAGTTATTTATGATTTGAAAGTTTGTTCAAATTTTTAAAAAATCAAAATTTTCAAAGATAATTCGCATTTTACAAAAATATTCACCTTTTTTCCAAGAAATGTTGACAAAATTGAAATAAGACAAAACTGTTGTTGTACTTAGCACTTTAAGTTTAGTGTTGCGTTTTAGCCACAGTCAGTCTCTATCTCTACTGACTAGCAACACAGCTATCCATCGAGAGGTGGTTGTTCCAATAGGACCTCTCGGAGCGCGGTTCTGTCTCGCTATAAGCGAGACAAAGTAGCGCCTATGGCCTGACAACAACAACCTTTCTAGTAAGCCCGGTGCACATCTTTATACAGAAAACCCAAATGGACCGGCCCATAATAACACCGGTCAAACTCAAAATTAGGTTGGATAGAGTTTTCTTATTCAAAACCCATTTCACATGAGTTTGAAAAAAAAGTCCTTTTACATTATTGTTTCAAAGTCAGTGTTGACGCAATAGTCCCGTTTGAATGGAATAAAGAGCCATCCCCTTTGTTACAACTGCTAATAAATATATCTCTGTTAAGTTGGTCTACAGGGTGCATACGGACATGATCAGAGACACAGCAGGGTGTGCCCACAAACAACACACCGCATGTACAGTTCAAGCACCATAGGAAGTGGTGAATCTTGCCTGGGCAGCTAACCTTCCATATCGCAACCCACACTTTTTTGCGCCAATCTGGACTCGCCGAGCTCTCCTCTTTGAGGACGGCGACCACTTTTTCTTCCGATGCAAATGGGTCAGAACTATATGGCGTGAGGCGGGACTGGTAGAGGTCTGAACAAGCCCGATGGTGGCATCTTCGCCACTTGTGGTGGCATGAAAGGAACCAGATCAGACATGCATGGCGAGAGGAGGGCATGATGTAATGGGTGTTGTGGCAGACTATTTAGCCCGGACCACTAGCTAATGGAATGCTAGGTGTTTCATGTGTCAAAAAAAAACTGCTAATAAGTATATAGTACTAGTAAATATTTGCCTAGGTTCAGCTACTCGGCCATGAAATATAGAGTCGTGCATGGCCGGCTGGCTGCTTTTCTAGTCTAGAATACCGTTGCTGGCTGCTAGGCCCGTCAGATTTTGTTTGTATTCATGCAAGTAGATTTTAGCCAGATTTTGTTCGTGTTCATGCAACTAGATTACGTACTCGCCCCTTATAAAGAACAAAAGTAGATTGCGTAGTCCCTGATGAATTGATCAAGAGAAGCTACTCTCGGTTTCTCAAGGAACGGAGACCTTCTCTAACGTTGACCCTTTGACACATCACGCATCCGATTCCACGAAGCACAACTGCACAAGCACCGCAAGACGGCAAGAGGAAACAAAGGGGCGCCCGCCGTGTGCCAAGTCGTAAAAGGCCAGCACCGGCGGCAAGATGATAGCAAAGGTAAGTAAAAAAGAGAGAGAGCGAAAGCGCGCGCTGACTTTGCAGCAAGTGAGGTTTCCTTTTTCCTTTTCGCGCCTCCCCCACCATGGTTTTGATTCGTTTTTTGACGAGGCGTATCTTGGCAAAGTTTCTCCCGGAAGATCACCGACAAGGGCCTCCGTGACGGCAATGCATGGCCCGGCGCGGCCGTAGTGGCAGCGCATCATCCATATCAGACCACACATTCTCGCTCGACTCCAGTGCGAGTGGGCGCACATGTACAGTGTCACTACCACCGGCCGGTTCGTGCAGAGTCCCCATGAATCCTTGGCCCACTGTTGGCCAGGTAGAGCATGGTGCGTTTGAATCTCTAGTCTAGTAGAGAGAAAAAAACTGGGCGATCGTGATTGATTTGAAGCCATACGTGTAGTCTATTACACTGCTTTGCGAATTGCGATCTGATGGCACCGGCGGCACGACACAACACATGCATGTGCCAATAATTGTATGCACCACCAGCAGTCCAAATCGGCCAACAACCAATACTATTGGGCAGTCTGAACCTTAACCGAGATCCTCGCGCTGACATGACAAGCAAATCGCCGCAAGAAACCAGCCGCCACTCGACAAAATCGCCTCTGTTCGCCTTGAGAAAAGCTCTACTCTATCGAGGATACGGCCCCGCAACGCAAACCAGCTAGCCGTTCCTCATGCCACCGATTATTGGCCGCTTTGCGCGCGCACTGGCGCCATGTTTCCTCGCACTATTGCTTTGCTCCATGTCCCATGTCCCATCCATGATGGACGATGGACCGGACAGTTTTTGTCTCGCTTGCCCGTTGCCGTTGCCATTTGGCAACGATAAGCTCTGGCCTCCCGATTTCCGTGGCTATAAGCTCGCCGTCCATTACTATCCCCTACGAATCCAACGGCCGGCGCCGCTCTAGAAGTAGCAGTTGAAACGGCTTCCCAGTGTAGAAAGCTTCCAAGGTGATTTCCATCCACGAGTTGTCATCGGCGGAAACAGGACCCCCTCTTAACTCTTGAGCTTTTCCTTGAGAAAGAAAAAATAAAAGAAAAAAATGCAACTTGGAGCACACATGGAAAAGGCAGACGCAAAGCTTCCCGGATCGGAGGTGGTGGGTCCTCAGACTTTTCCTTGTCTTGCCGAAGCGATAAAAGGGACATATCGCGATCTCGTGGTGAGTGAGATCATTGCACCGTGCACAATTATTATTCCGGTTCCGCCCGCCTACTTCCGCTGGCTCGTGAATAGGCTGCTGTCCTTGCTCGCAACAAGGCTATGCTTCGCTTTGCCCAAATGCTACACACATTTGGAAAAGCGAAAAATTGAGACGGAGCCCACATGCAGTGACGTGTTTTTGAGACGGCTATTTATATTCGGCGGAAATTGAGGTGGACATTTTTTTGTCTCCGGCAAAACTTTCGGCACACCCTAGCACCACCAGAAAGGAGCATGCATGTCGTTTCCCTCTATTATAATTGTGTGCTGGTAAATATGGTGATAGATAAGTATGGATTTTACAATATGAGTTGCAATATGGGTGGATGATGACATGGATCGCGACATCAACGATGGCTGCGCTTTGTTCGTGTGTCTCATGTTAGATTCGCTTTGTCGATATGTCCGTTCCCTCTCGCAGCGTTTGATTTTTTTTTTTACTTTTTATAGCGTTCCATGTAGTGCTATGATAGATGATGAATAAATCAAAAAAATCCAGCAGAAAAACACCGAGATTGCTTGCATTTTCATTACATGCATGATCAAAAGTCTTTTACTTCCTTCAGAAAAAAATAACTCTCATATTTCCCCATTTAAAAACAACGTTTAAGCCTTGACTTAATAAATCCAGTTAAACATGTAAAAAACATGGAACTAATTTCGAAGATATCACCGCGAGAAATAGAACGATTCATAACTTGGACTTTTGGCTTAATATTTGTCTCCATTTGAGCTTTTGTTAAGAAGAAGAAGAAGAAAAACTCATCATATGTCCTCATGCAGAAATGGGTACCTTCTTAGGAAATAAAAACGGACATCCCAACATGTCGACCGAGTGGCGTCGAGCCCTCCCCGCGTAACCCATGGAGAGGGCAACTTTTTCCCCTAGTGACGGCCTTCCATTTTAAATAGATCATTTCTCACATATATTCAAAATTATTGATAATCTTATGGGTACATCAAAATTTACATTCCGGTAAAAATATAGCTCACAAATGAATTTGACTTTAATTATCATAATTTGTTCAACAGTTCCTCAAATTCTGGAATGATCGGTAGTAAAATAAAAAAAACTTTTGTGTGATGAAAATTGACATCATTGAGAGTAACTCTAGCATAGTCACTGTATTCATAACGTGTGTGGAGTGCGCTCCATAATATTGTAGAGGTTGGCAAGGCGATGCGCAAACACAGAATCGTCATAAACCGTAGCCTTTAACTTTTTCCCATGTGAGACCTTTTTGTCATTGAGTGCAATATCTCTTCCTTCCCCATCTTAACAATGTAAGTTTTTTCTACTAGATTTCGACATGGGTGCCAACTAGGATTTGAGAACCATTTAAACAACGATTCTCTACTAGAACTTGAACTGTGTGCTCTTCCTTCTTTTGTAAGTGACCTCGGAGGCGGGGATGCTTTTACTGCCACAGCCATGCAGTTGACGAACACCTGTGTGTCCTTGATCAGGGCCGGCCCTGAGGGGGGGCAGGGGGGGCGGCCGCCCCGGGCCCCCAAGATCCAGGGGCCCCCACCCGCAGCAACTAGGCCTAGGTAAGTTATGGGCCTACGTCAGGAAAAAATAAAAGCGCTGGGCGCTGGGCTTTAGTCTTTGTACGTAGACGCGCCAGCGCAGAAAGCAGCAGGCCGATCGCCCACCCAGCGATGGATTTGTTTGTTATTCCGGGAGCGAGTCCTTCACGTGAAAAAAGGAGTGATCGACGCAAGCCCTTCCAATTCCATCACGGCAATCAGGCATGCACAGCTATTCGAGCCCTAAGCCGCCGACGCCCGATGTTCGTACTGGTACTGCCGCGGACGCCCTCCTTTGTCCTGGTAATTTCCAACCTAGTTAGCTGTTGATTTCAGTTCATAGGGCCCCCATCTGTAACTCTATATAGGCAATTAGGAACACGTACTTCTAATCTAGTTCTCCACTGATTTCAATTCTAGGGACCCGATCTGTAATTTTGTGCAGGCACGCGCACTAACGCTCATCACCGAATCGCTCATCAGGTATCATATTGTCGTTCCTTGATGCATAAGCCGGTACCCTGCAACAGTTGATGCAATATTTTTTTTCAGCATTGTGTATTAAATTGGTAAAATCACAACGAGACACAGGATGTATGCATCGGGTAGCGATAATAGGAATAGTTAGAAGACCATCGATAAATTGGTACAACCACAACAAGGAGATATGCACAAATTTCTCAAGAGTAATAATGGTGCTTGCACCGCTTCGATAAACTAAGAAGATTAGTTGGAGATGGTTGCCATAGAGGAAGAGCAGTAACTTATTGGGAATTCAGAATATGACCAACGAGAACAAAATGTTGACACCAAAATCAGACATAACAATGTAAGTGGCTCCGAGAATGTAGGTAATTCATGCACAAGCACAATCTGCTAGTGTTGATGAATAAACTATTCACACTTGTGGTATTGACGATCCAAGAAATTAAGATAATCTTGATAATAAAGCGAGAGACATCTTAGTTGAGAAAGGGCCCATGAGAGAGGAAAAAAATGGAATACCATGTAGATGAAGAGCAACATGATAGAAAGTAGCTAGTTTATTCAAAAGACGTCGACAAAGTATTTTACTTCTATTGTAAGATCATCTGTTGTAATGTCTGCTATGAAGATTTTCAAGCATGGCAGAGAAGTTGATTGCTATCCTAATATCTGCTTTCCTTATCGCATCTTATTGACTGTGCCCGTGACGGTTGCATCAGCCGAAAGAAGCTTTTTGAAGTTGAAATTATTGAAGAATTATTTGAGGTCAACAATGACTCAGCAGCAGTCAAATGGCTTGGCTATGTTATGCATCGATAAGAAATTATTGGATGAGATTGACATTGACCCCATGATAAGTGACTTTGCATCGAAGAATGTCAGAAGAAAATCTTAAGGTAATAGTATGTATAAATTATTTGATTCGCATACTGATTTTGAATTCATTTAAGTGCTATTGATAATATTTCATATATACATATTTCATTGTTATAATTATGATGTCTATATTAAGGGCCCCGAGTTTTAGTTTTGCCCCGGGCCCCGAAAATCTCAGGACCGGCCCTGTCCTTGATGTTGGAAAATGCCACGTTTTTTTAAGGCCGGCATGCCTCCGAAACTTATTTGGCCTTACGGAGCCCAACATCCTCCACAGAAAACTTTTCTACTAGATTTCAACATGGGTAACATCCGGTCGAAGTAGCGGAGGGTGGCAGTGAGACACTCTCGTCCCAGCCGACGTCTGATTCGGCCTTACAAAACACGTCCTCCGCCACCCGCTGAGAGTACTGTCGCGCCCTCTCCCGGAACCCTCTCTCAGTGGGGTCCTCTTCGATCTCACCGGGTATAGGTTCGAAAGAAGGGAGCGACTGCCGCAACATGGCCAACGGGTGAGTGGGGTGGCGATGCGGAAGGGGAAAGATATGGACGAATTGGCGTTGGAGAAGGGGAATGTGGGCGGTGAGTGTGGTGGCAACGAAGAAGGGGGAGATATGCGAGGAGTAACGACACCAAGTAGGGTGGCCCGGTTTATATAGTGGGCGAATGGACGAGCTCCGATGGGAACAAGGATTTCACGTGCGTGGCTGGGCATTGGATGTGAAACGCGGCGGCGACCAGCCATCGACGCTCTTTCTGGTGAAGAAGCTATTGCATCATTGACACGGGCGAAAGCGGTGCCCATATGGAAGAACCGCCCCTAAAGGTTTGCAGGGAACGTTTCAAGGTCACACCAAAGAGGCAACCATCATACCTGAAGCGGTGGCATCACATGGCTTATGGATATGGCATGCTTTCTTTGAAATGTCGGGATCTCACAACGACATCACGACATCAACGTGTTTCAACGATCTCCAGTGCTCAGGAGGCTTTGCAATGGGGAATCGCCGTCGTGCAACTACACTGTCAACGGCCATGAGTACAACACAAGATACTATCTTGCAGACGACATCTATTCTAAGTGGGCGGCATTTGTGAAGACTATATCCGAACCACAGGGCGACAAAGAAAGCCATTTTGCAACAATGCAGGAAGCAGCCAGGAAGGACGTGGAGAGGGCATTTAGAGTGCTTCAAGCTCGTTGGGAAATTGTTCGTGGAGCTGCAATGATGTGGGATCCGAAACTTCGTGGCAGCTCATGACATGTTGTGTTATTTTGCACAATATGATTGTCGAGGATGATGGTGATAATGTAGCCCAAACCCATGATTTTGAAACACTTGGAGAACAAGTTCAAATCCCGGAAGATTAAGATGCAGCTCGGCTTATGAACTTTCTGCAGATGCATCAGAATCTTTGAGATCACCAGGTGCACATGCAGATACTCAATGATCTTGTGGAGTATATGTGGACCCACAATGAAAACGAAAGAGTTAATGTTTGAGTTCTGCACTTATCCAAATTTTATGCAGCAAGACTTATGTATTTTCAGAATCAACATTTGTTATTTACGTGCGACATTGGCATGTATGATCGATGTGTACGGAATTGTATGGATTTTAGAGTCTAGATTTGAGATATGTGGGTGCTGGACACAAGATGTGAAGGGCCTGCAGGCGGGTGTATAGGGTGACGGTCCGGCTGTAGATGCTCTAATTATGGTGATCGACTGTACACGACAACTCTACCTGTGTTGCTGTGAGATCACCGAAAAACTCGTCGACTCCAGCTGGTGATAGAAATGAGGACGCACAAAACTCGAATCCCTGTTTTTGACCATCAGCATCACAGTGTGCACAGTAGCTTCTCCACCTCGACAGCAACCCATTGGGCACAGTAGCTTCTCCACCTCGAATCCATGGCCCGCCCATGCACCACCCGGCCGGAAGGCTATCGGTCCGTCGTGCCATCATAGTTCCTTCTTCACGGGGCGCAGCGCTGTACGCCCCCGTACTGTACTCCTGTGCGCGCGCCTAATGAGTGACGGCACACGTCACAACTCATCATGTGGTTCCGTTGTTTGCGCGGCTGGTTTCATACTATAACCAGACTCCAAGTTGCTGGTCAACGTCACAATCCTCATCATTTTTCTTCCATGCAATCAATTATCAAGCATCACCAACGTTGTTGGGTGGATTGGATACATCCGAACCTCAACCAAGCGCCAAAGAAGGCTTTATTGGCAGAGAAATGCCCGGACAGAAAACTAATACTCCTTGCCACCCACATTTCGTGCTGTAAAAGGGAGACAATTCACCTCATGATGCGCGTACGACCCGGGCGATCGACCGGACATATCCGGGTGAAAGCTCACGAGCAAGCTGGTTCTACGGCACCATCATGGTGATGATTTTACCCGTCTTCTTGGTGGTATGATGAGGAACGGATGGATGGCATCGTTTTCCAAGTGGACGTCATCGCTCACAAGAGGAGGAGGACGAGAGACATCGTCCCTTTTCACGTGTGCTCGGCAGCCTTGCAAGAAGTTGAAAGATGTTGATGCCGCAAGCTATGCACCAGCGATATTCCACCATGGTATTAGAGCAACTCCAACGGGCCGATCCAAACGGACGGCGATTTTGTCTGTTTTTTGTTTATTTGGGTCGGCCGCCCACCCGACGTCCGCCCTGTTTAAGATTTGGGTTAGCAGTGCGCCTAACGCATCGATCCATATCTGCCGGCGTGGCCGGCTGGCCGCCCTATTTTGACAAATAGCTCATTTTTTATTGCTTTTGCATTTAAACATATAGTCAAATAACATAGTTTCAACTGAATAAAATAGCATAGTTTTACAAGCCGAATATAAGTAAAAACGTCTCACATAGTTTTGCAAGCCGAATAAAAAAATACATCTATTGGTTGCCAACATGAGCCCACATATGCTCAACTAAATCATTTAGCAGTTGCACGTGAGTTTCCCAACCAATCTTTCCAACGGCATCCTCTTTGCACTCGAAGTAGTCATCGTAGCCGACCACCCCCTCTCTAATACGGTTGAAAAGATGCCTACTCATACGGAAATGGCGGCGGAATTTCTGACATTTGAACAACGGATTTGTTGTATCAAAGTAGTCCTTCCAAAGAAGGAAATGCCTGCTCTCCCGGCTGATATTCAACGCCGGAAGGTGGCCTGGAATGGAGCCACGGAACAATAGCGCTGGCTATTGAGGTGGTGATAGACCAACACGGCAGCCAATATCTCATCCTCGTCATCGGACGACGAATCGTCGGAGTCGCAAAGGAAAATGTGAAAAAAAAACTCGTCGGCAGAGTCCATTTTGTACCTTGGCAAACTGTCGAACAGCTTGCGGGCGTCGACGAAGAAGACGGCCAGCGAAGGGAGTCGCGGCGCGCACAGATCAGCTAGCTGCCCTGCCGGCGTCCGACGAGCGTGCCGGTGAGGATCTGGCTTGGGACCGCGAGGCGGCTTTTTGGTCGCGGTCGCGGCTGTGTCGGGGGAGCGGGGGTGGGAAGCAGTCAGTTCCCGACGGCAAGATCGCGGTGGCGACGTGGGAGGTGGCGGCAATGCTCAGAGGATGTTGTGGGCGCTCGCAGCTAGCATAGTCACCGGAAAATGGGCGGCGGCGGCGGCGAAGGAGGCGGGCGTAGTTGCTGTTGGATGGGGGGGCAATGTGCCACCGACGAGCGGGTCCGGGAGAGGAGAAGGCGAGCGCGAGCGCGTCC
This sequence comes from Triticum aestivum, assembly GCF_018294505.1. Taxonomy (NCBI): domain Eukaryota; kingdom Viridiplantae; phylum Streptophyta; class Magnoliopsida; order Poales; family Poaceae; genus Triticum; species Triticum aestivum. Next base: position 41,487,438 of record NC_057804.1, read on the forward strand.
GACTCGTGTCCGCACCGACGCAAATCTGGCTCAAAAATGAGCCGGGAATGGGTCACCCGTGGACGAAAAGCGGACGCACGTCTGTTTGGGTCGGCGTTTTGGGCCGACTTTTGTGTCCGCGCCGATCCAAACGAACGCCAGCGGACGAAATGTGTCGTCCCGTTGGAGCTGCTTTTATTTCACCGGCAATTGATTAGTTGTTGTAGTCGACGATTTCTTCCGAAACAGTTTCTCTTTTTTTCCTCAAAATGTGGGGGTATTTTATTTTGCGAATGCTTTGAAAGTGGGGGTCAAAACAGCAATTTCTGCACTGGTTTGGGCAGTTAGTACAAGAGAAACACTATAGGGCAACCTACGCGTCGGCTGACGGATATTTTTAAAAGATCCGTCGTCTCGCAAGCTATTGGATTCAACGCATGGAGCCATTAGATTTAGCTACGAGTTTTGAACAAGGATGATGGTGTGCTCGGACGTTTGCAACAGAGTTCATATTGCAGAACTTTTGCAACAGAGGTATTGCTGAAGGAATTTTTCTACGACAGAGCTAATGTTGCAAAAAATCTTCTTATATGGTACTATCTACTAAATATGTTTTGTAACATCACAAATATTGCAGAAATCTTTCTTGCAACAGGGAGGATGTTGCAGAAAAGACCACTGTCGTACGCCACGAGCTCCCATCAAACAGTGGTGAGGCAGGAGCAGTGTTGCCCGTCGCCGCCGACGAGCATCGAGCCGCCGACCAAATCGCTCATCCTCCTCTCCGACGAGGTGCGTGCACCGAGTGCGGCCGACAGACATGGTAGAGGTGGATGGCAAACACCACGATGGGGACCGTGCCCAATCTCCCGTTGCAACAGCGCACCACGGCGGCGACGGCGCCAGACCCCCGGCTCACAGCAAGCCAGGACCACCTTGTTGTGCTGCTGCTGCCTCGGGATTAAAGGCGAAGACTGGTGGTCAAGATTTGCGTGAGATCCAGATCCCGCAACAGAGTAGTTGTTGCGGTGGGAAAGATTGAAACAACGACTCAGTTGCAAAACCAGGTTGCTCCTCAAACCATTCAATCAAGGTAGATCCGACGGTCACAGAGGCGACGGACGCGCGCATTGTCATCAACTGGCTTATGGCAAACATTTCCCAAACATAATACCGACAACAAATATTTTGGAGACAAGTCTTAAATCGGCATTTATCTGATGCCATAAAGTACTGCTAGATCTTCTGGTCAGACTCCCTCCGAAGGCCCCTGTGTTGCTCCGCACGAGCGACACGGGCGGCGACCCAAGCCACCGCTGAAAGCCACCCCCTCCGTTGTCTCCCTTCCTTGCTGCCGCCGAGATGCGCAGTCAGGCAAAGCCCATGTGGCAGCGGCGGCGGGGGGGGGGGGGGCTTCTTCTCCATGGGGCGGGCGGCTCATTTCCGGCTCATGCGGTGCTGGCGCGTGGTCGTCGCAAGCTCGGCGGCGACGGGCTGAAGCTCATCTTCTCCGGCGGGGGCGGCGGATCCGGGGCCCTCGCGCCCGGATCTGGTGGTGTGCGGGCGGGGCCGACCTGCAGTGTCTGCCCTGGTGTCATGGGATGGTGGCCCGTGTTGCGACTGATCTGGTCCGGCGAAGCACGGTGCGAGCGTGGGCGGTGATGCTCTGGCTGGGAGGTGCGGCCAGAGGGAAGGTGCTGCACGAGGTGCGGGCATGGCCGGGTCGTGGTGCGTCTGTGCGGGAAGGTTCGACACGAGGTGCCCGACGGCATGGTTCGGCCGACGTGAGGATGCGCAGCCGCGCGGTCGGTGGTTGCTGCTCGGGCGATGCGGCGGCCCGGGATGGAGGCAACGCAGTTCTAAGGTGCTGGGCGGAGCGGATCTGCTGCGAGGTGTGAAGGTGGTCAGATCCGGACGGATTGGACCTCAGTGGCTCGACGGAGGGCTTACTGATGCATGATGTGCGGGGCTCGAGAGGTTGACTCAGGCGAAAGCTTGTCTCCGGCGTGTCCGGAGCCGGTGATGGCGATGCTTTCAAGCGTCGTTTCCTTCTTGTTGGCATCGTCAAGGTACTCTCAGCTCCAATCTTTGCAGCTTTGGGGGAAACCCTAGAACCATGGGATCGGACGATGACAGTGCTCTAGCATCGTATCCCCTCTCGGGGGCTTTGTCTTTGGATCTAGGCATCATCAAGTGGGACCGATGGAAGTTGGTGGAGTTCGTGTCGAGGCTTCAGTGGCAACGATGATGGGTGTGTGCGATGACGGAGACGCGGCAATGGTTGTGATAGCCGGCTCTTCTCCTGTGTGTTCATGGGATTACCTCAGGTTGTTTTGTTGCGGTGAAGTCGGAGCTGAGGCGTCGGGGCCCCTGTGGCGACAATGACAGGCAGCAGGTGGTCTGTTCGGTGGTTTTCCGCGACGCCAACCTTGCATAGTTCTCCTTTGGAGCTATCATTCAGAGTTGGAGTTGTGTTGTCCTTGGGTCGAATTTTGTCTTCGGAGAAGTCGGAGTCGCTTGCTCGGAGATTAGTGAGGGCGATGACGCCTATTGGGGAGAAGTGATGACGATGACACCTGATACGCCTCCAACATATCTATAATTTTTGATTGTTCCATGCTATTATATTATCCGTTTTGGATGTTTATGGGCTTTACTTTACACTTTTATATCATTTTTGGGACTAACCAACTAACCGGAGGCCCAGCCCGAATTGCTGTTTTTTTGCCTATTTCAGTGTTTCGAAGAAAAGGAATATCAAACCGAGTCCAAACGGAATGAAACCTTCGGGAGCGATCTTTTCGGAACAAATACCAACCAGGAGACTTGGAGTGGACGTCAAGCAACAAACGAGGCGGCCACGAGGGTGTCCGGTGCGCCCCCTAGAGGTGGGCGCGCGCCCCACCCTGGTGGGCCCCTCATTGCTCCACCGACGTACTTCCTTCGCCTATATATACTCCCGTACGCTGAAAACATCGGAGAGAACCACGAAAACCTAATTCCACCGCCGCAACCTTCTGTATCCGCGAGATCCAATCTTGGAGCCTTCGCCGGCACTCCGCTGGAGGGGGAATCGACCACGGAGGGCCTCTACATCATCTCCAAGGCCTCTCCGATGAGTTGTGAGTAGTTTACCACAGACCTTCGGGTCCATAGTTATTAGCTAGATGGCTTCTTCTCTCTCTTTGAATCTCAATACAAAGTTCTCCTTGATCTTCTTGGATATCTATTCGATGTAACTCTTTTTGTGGTGTGTTTCTCAAGATCCGATGAATTGTGGGTTTATGATCAAGTTTATCTATGAGAAATATTTGAATCTCCTCTGAATTCTTTTATGTGTGATTAAGTTATCTTTGTAAGTCTCTACGAATTATCAGTTTGGTTTGGCCTACTAGATTGATCTTTCTTGCAATGGGACAAGTGCTTAGCTTTGGGTTCAATCTTGCGGTGTCCTTTCCTAGTGACAGCAAGGCACGTATTGTATTGTTGCCATCGAGGATAAAAAGATGGGGTTTATATCATATTGCATGAGTTTATCCCTCTACCTCATATCATCTTTCTTAATGCGTTATTCTATCCTTCATGAACTTAATACTCTAGATGCAGGCAGGAGTCGGTCGATGTGTGGAGTAATAGTAGTAGATGCAGGCAGGAGTCGGTCTACTTGTCACGGACGTGATGCCTATATACATGATCATGCCTAGATAATCTCATAACTATGCACTATTCTATCAATTGCTCGACAGTAATTTATTCACACACCGTAATACTTATGCTATCTTGAGAGAAGCCACTAGTGAAACATATGGCCCCCGGTCTATCTTTTATTATATAAGTTTTCCATCTACTTTTATTTTCATCTTTTATTTTCCAATCTATATCATAAAAATACCAAAAATATTTATCTTATCTTATTATCTCTATCAGATCTCACTTTCGCAAGTTACCGTGAAGGGATTGACAACCCCTTTATCGCGTTGGTTGCGAGGTTCTTGTTTGTTTGTGTAGGTGTGTGGGACTTTTGAGGACCTCCTACTGGATTGATACCTTGGTTCTCAAAAACTGAGGGAAATACTTACGCTACTTTGCTGCATCACCCTTTCCTCTTCAAGGAAAAAACCAACGCATGCTCAAGAGGTAGCAAGAAGGATTTCTGGCACCGTTGCCGGGGAGGTCTTCGCTCAAGTCAAGACATACCAAGTACCCATCACAAACTCATCTCCCTCGCATTACATTATTTGCCATTTGCCTCTCGTTTTCCTCTCCCCCACTTCACCCTTGCCGTTTTATTCGCATCCTTCCGTTCGATCTTGTGTTACCACGTACCTTCTTTTTGCTTGCATCTTCGCTTGCTAAAAGTTTATGGATCCTCATCCACTTGCTAATCTCTTTAAGTGATCCAATTATGATGAACCTATTGCTAGTGAGTTGAGTGCACTAGATTATCTTTATGAAGCTTTGCTTGAAATTCGTGAATCTGAAAATTATGATGAAGAAATTTATGAAGAGATTCACGATAGCTCCTTGAATAAAAAGCATGATTGCAATGATTTTACTATAAATTCTCTTGATGTCAATTGTGCTAATAATATGCAAAATCCTAATCTTGGGGATGCTAGTTTTGCTATGTCTACTACTTGTTGCAATGATTATGATTGGGGTGATTCTTTTTATGATCTTGAAAATTTATTTAAGCCCCATGATGAATATGAGATTGATAATAGTGTTTGCAATAATATTGGAAGTGGGTTTGGAAGCGTGTCAACTTTAGATCCCATGTATTTGGAGAATGTTCAATCTTATGGTATTTTTGATAAAAGTGGGTTTGGAGAGGTCATGACTTTAGTTAATGTTAATCCCACTATTTTGGAAGAGTGTCAACTTCGCATGCATGTGGATCATGTTGAAAATATTTTATGTGATAGATATTTTGTTGAATTTGCTTATGATCCTACATGTAATTATTATGAGAGAGGAAAATATGATGTAGAAATTTTCATGTTACTAAATTACCTCTCTTCATGTTGAGATTGCTATCATCTCTTTGTTCTTCCTTGCATATGCTAGTTTTTGCTTACCGTGATAATTTGTCTGCTTACAAGATGCCTATGCATAGGAAGTATGTTAGACTTAGATGTGTTTTTCACATGCTTCTTGATGCTCTCTTCGTGTTTCAATTGTTATCTTTCATGTGAGCATCATTAAATTTATTAACGCCTAGCTAAAAGGTTTTAAAGAAAAGCGCTTGTTGGGAGGCAATCCAATTTTATTTTTGTTTCTTGCTTTTTGCTTCTGTTTAGTAATAAATATTTCATCTAGATTCTGTTTAGATGTATTTTCATGTTTTAATTAGTGTTTGTGCCAAGTAAAGCCTATAGGATAACCTATGGTAATAGTTAATTTGATTCTGCTGAAAAACAGAAACTTTGCGCTCACGAGAAAAAATTCAATAAATCACATAAACATGCTTTTGCATTGATTCGTTTTGCTGTAGATCAATAGATAAATTGCCTATGACTTACTATTTTTGTAATATTTTTAGAGTTCCAGAAGTATTCGAAAGTTACAGATTGCTACAGGCTGTTCTGTTTTTGACAGATTCTGTTTTCCGTGTGTTGTTTGCTTATTTTGATGCATCTATGGCTAGTATCGGGGGGTATGAACCATAGAGAAGTTGAAATACAGTAGGTTTAACACCAATATAAATAAATAATGAGTTAATTACAGTACCTTATGTGGTGGTTTTTCTTTCTTGCACTAACGGAGCTTATGAGATTTCCTGTTGAGTTTTGTGTTGTGAAGTTTTCAAGTTTTGGGTAAAGATTTGATGGACTATGGAATAAGGAGTGGCAAGAGCCTAAGATTGGGGATGTCCATGGAACCCCAAGATACTCAAGGACAACCAAAATCCTAAGCTTGGGGATGCCCCGGAAGGCATCCCCTCTTTCGTCTTCGTCTATCGGTAACTTTACTTGGAGCTATATTTGTATTCGCCACATGATATGTGTTTTGCTTGGAGCGTCTTGTATGATATTAGTCTTTGCTTTTTGGTTTATCACAATCATCCTTGTTGTACACACCTTTTGGGAGATAAATACATGATTTGGAATTTATTAGAATACTCTATGTGCTTCACTTATATCTTTTGAGTTAGATAGTTTTTGCTCTAGTGCTTCTCTTATACTTTTTAGAGCATGGCGGTGGCTTGATTTTGTAGAAATTGTTGATCTGTCATGATTCATTTATATTATTTTGAGGGTCTTTTAGAACAGAATGGTATTTGCTATGGTTATAAAATTGGTCCTAGAATGACGGGCATCCAAGTTGGATATAATAAAAACTATCATAGGAAGTAAATTGGATGCTATGATCAATTTAATACTTGATAATTGTTTTGAGATATGGAGGTGGTAATATTAGAGTCATGCTAGTTGGATAATTATGAATTTAAAGAATACTTGTGTTGAAGTTGGCAAATCCCGTAGCATGCACGTATGGTAACCGTTGTGTAACAAATTTGAAATATGAGGTGTTCTTAGATTGTCATCCTTATGAGTGGCGGTCGGGGACGAGCGATGGTCTTTTCCTACCAATCTATCCCCCTAGGAGCATGCGCGTAGTGCTTGGTTTTTGATGACTTGTAGATTTTTGCAATAAGTATATGAGTTCTTTATGACTAATGTTGAGTCCATGGATTATACGCACTCTTACCCTTCCATCATTGCTAGCCTCTTCGGTACCGTGCATTGCCCTTTCTCACCTTGAGAGTTGGTGCAAACTTCACCGGTGCATCCAAACCCCGTGATACGATACGCTCTATCACACATAAACCTCCTTATATCTTCCTCAAAACAGCCACCATACCTGCCTATTATGGCATTTCCATAGCCATTCCGAGATATATTTCCATGCAACTTTCCACCGTTCCGTTTATCATGACACACATCATCATTGTCATATTGCCTTGCATGATCGTGAAGTTGACATCGTATTGTGGAAAAGCCACCTTCATAATTACATGTCATTCTTGCATCATTGCCCATCCCGGTACACCGCCGAAGGCATTCATATAGTCATATATTGTTCTAGTTTTGAGTTGTAACTCATGAGTTGTAAATAAATAGAAGTGTGGTGATCATCATAATTAGAGCATCGTCCCTTAAAAAAGGCCAAATAAAAAAAGAAAGGCCAAATAAAAAATAAAAAAATAAAGGCCAAATAAAAAAAGAGAAAGGCCCAAAAAAAGAAGAAAATAAAAAAGGGGGACAATGTTACTATCCTTTTCCACACTTGTGCTTCAAAGTAGCACCATGTTCGTCATATAGAGAGTCTCATTTGTTGTCATTTTCATATACTAGTGGGAATTTTTCATTATAGAACTTGGCTTGTATATTCCAACGATGGGCTTCCTCAAAATGACCTAGGTCTTCGTGAGCAAGCAAGTTGGATGCACACCCACTTAATTTCTTTTGTTGAGATTTCATACATTTATAGCTCTAGTGCATCCGTTGCATGGCAATCCCTACTCCTTGCATTGACATCAATTGATGGGCATCTCCCTAGCCCATTGATTAGCCGCGTCGATGCGAGACTTTCTCCTTTTTTGTCTTCTCCACACAACCTCCATCATCATATTCTATTCCACCCATAGTGCTATATCCATGGCTCACGCTCATGTATTGCGTGAATGTTGAAAAAAGTTTGAGATTACTAAAGTATGAAACAATTTCTTGGCTTGTCATCGGGGGTGTGCAAGATGAGAGCATTCTTGTGTGACGAAAATGGAGCATGATCAAACTATATGATTTTGTAGGGATGAACCTTCTAATGCCATGTTATTGAGAAGACATGATTGCTTTGTTAGTATGCTTGAAGTATTACTATTTCTTATGTCAATATGAACTTTTATTTTGAATCATTTAGATCTGAACAATCATGCTACAATAAAGAAAATTACATTAAGAATTATGCTAGGTAGCATTACACATCAATAATTCTGTTTTTATCATTTACCTACTCGAGGATAAGCAGGAATTAAGCTTGGGGATGCTTGATACGTCTCCAACGTATCTATAATTTTTTATTGTTCCATGCTATTATATTATCCGTTTTGGATGTTTATGGGCTTTACTTTACACTTTTATATCATTTTTGGGACTAGCCTTCTAACCGGAGGCCCATCCCGAATTGCTGTTTTTTTGCCTATTTTAGTGTTTCGAAGAAAAGGAATATCAAACGAAGTCCAAACAGAATGAAACCTTCGGGAGCGATCTTTTCGGAACAAATACCAACCAGGAGACTTGGAGTGGACGTCAAGCAACAAACGAGGCGGCCATGAGGGTGCCGGCGCGCCCCTTGGGGGTGGGCGCGCCCCCCACCCTCGTGGGCCCCTCGCTGCTCCACCGACGTACTTCCTTCGCCTATATATACTCCAGTACCCTGAAAACATCGGAGAGCACCACAAAAACCTAATTCCACCGCCGCAACCTTCTGTATTCACAAGATCCCATCTTGGAGCCTTCACCGGCGCTCCACCGGAGGGGGAATCGACCACCGAGGGCCTCTACATCATCCCCAAGGCCTCTCCGGTGAGTTGTGAGTAGTTTACCACAGACCTTCGGGTCCATAGTTATTAGCTAGATGACTTCTTCTCTCTCTCTTTGAATCTCAATACAAAGTTCTCCTTGATCTTCTTGGAGATCTATTCGATGTAACTCTTTTTGCGGTGTGTTTGTCGAGATCCGATGAATTATGGGTTTATGATCAAGTTTATCTATGAGAAATATTTGAATCTCCTTTGAATTCTTTTATGTGTGATTAAGTTATCTTTGCAAGTCTCTTCGAATTATCAGTTTGGTTTGGCCTACTAGATTGATCTTTCTTGCAATGGGAGAAGTGTTGGGGAACGTTGCATAAAATAAAAAAAATCCTACGTTCACCAAGATCAATCTATGAGTTCATCTAGCAACCAGAGAGAGGAGTGCATCTACATACCCTTGTAGATCGCGAGCGGAAGCGTTCAAGAGAACGGGTTGAGGGAGTCGTACTCGTCGTGATCCAAATCACCGGAGATCCTAGCGCCGAACGGACGGCACCTCCGCGTTCAACACACGTACGGTCAGCGTGACGTCTCCTCCTTCTTGATCCAGCAAGGGGGAAGGAGAGGTTGATGAAGATCCAGCAGCACGACGGCGTGGTGGTGGATGCAGCAGGGATCCGGCAGGGCTTCGCCAAGCGACTACGGGAGGAAGATGTGTAGCAAGGGGGGAGGGAGGCGCCAGGTGTCAAGGTGCGGCTGCCCTCCCACCCACCTCTTTATATAGGGACCCCAGGGGGGCGGCGGCCAAGGGGGGAGACTTGCCCCCCAAGGCAAGTGGAGGCGCCCCCTCCCCTAGGGTTCCCAACCCTAGGCGCAGAGGGGGGCCCAGGGGGGGCGCACCAGCCCACCAGGGGCTGGTTCCGCTCCCACTTCAGCCCATGGGGCCCTCCGGGATGGGTGGCCCCACCCGGTGGACCCCCGGGACCCTTCCGGTGGTCCCGGTACAATACCGGTGAACCCCGAAACTTTCCCGATGGCCGAAACTCGACTTCCCATATATAGTTCTTTACCTCCAGACCATTCCGGAACTCCTTGTGACGTCCGGGATCTCATCCGGGACTCCGAACAACTTTCGGTTTGCTGCATACTAATATCTTTACAACCCTAGCGTCACCGAACCTTAAGTGTGTAGACCCTACGGGTTCGGGAGACATGTAGACATGACCGAGACGGCTCTCCGGTCAATAACCAACAGCGGGATCTGGATACCCATGTTGGCTCCCACATGCTCCTCGATGATCTCATCGGATGAACCACGATGTCGAGGATTTAAGCAACCCCGTATACAATTCCCTTTGTCAATCGGTACGTTACTTGCCCGAGATTCGATCGTCGGTATCCCAATACCTCGTTCAATCTCGTTACCGGCAAGTCACTTTACTCGTACCGTAATGCATGATCCCGTGACCAGACACTTGGTCACTTTGAGCTCATTATGATGATGCATTACCGAGTGGGCCCAGAGATACCTCTCCGTCATACGGAGTGACAAATCCCAGTCTCGATCCGTGTCAACCCAACAGACACTTTCGGAGATACCTGTAGTGCACCTTTATAGCCACCCAGTTACGTTGTGACGTTTGGTACACCCAAAGCACTCCTACGGTATCCGGGAGTTACACGATCTCATGGTCTAAGGAAAAGATACTTGACATTGGAAAAGCTCTAGCAAACGAACTACACGATCTTTGTGCTATGCTTAGGATTGGGTCTTGTCCATCACATCATTCTCCTAATGATGTGATCCCGTTATCAATGACATCCAATGTCCATAGTCAGGAAACCATGACTATCTGTTGATCAACGAGCTAGTCAACTAGAGGCTCACTAGGGACATATTGTGGTCTATGTATTCACACGTGTATTACGATTTCCGGATAATACAATTATAGCATGAATAAAAGACAATTATCATGAACAAGGAAATATAATAATAATCCTTTTATTATTGCCTCTAGGGCATATTTCCAACAGTCTCCCACTTGCACTAGAGTCAATAATCTAGTTACATTGTGATGAATCGAACACCCATAGAGTTCTGGTGTTGATCATGTTTTGCTCGCGGAAGAGGTTTAGTCAACGGATCTGCGACATTCAGATCCGTATGTACTTTGCAAATATCTATGTCTCCATCTTGAACATTTTCACGGATGGAGTTGAAACGACGCTTGATGTGCCTGGTCTTCTTGTGAAACCTGGGCTCCTTGGCAAGGGCAATAGCTCCAGTGTTGTCACAGAAGAGAGTGATTGGCCCCGACGCATTGGGTATGACTCCTAGGTCGGTGATGAACTCCTTCATCCATATTGCTTCATGCGCTGCCTCCGAGGCTGCCATGTACTCCGCTTCACATGTAGATCCCGCCACGACGCTCTGCTTGCAACTGCACCAGCTTACTGCTCCACGATTCAACATATACACGTATCCGGTTTGTGACTTAGAGTCATCCAGATCTGTGTCGAAGCTAGCATCGACGTAACCCTTTACGACGAGCTCTTCGTCACCTCCATAAACGAGAAACATGTCCTTTGTCCTTTTCAGGTACTTCAGGATATTCTTGACCGCTGTCCAGTGTTCCTTGCCGGGATTACTTTGGTACCTTCCTACCAAACTTACGGCAAGGTTTACATCAGGTCTGGTACACAGCATGGCATACATAATAGATCCTATGGCTGAGGCATAGGGGATGACACTCATCTCTTCTTTATCTTCTGCCGTGGTCGGGCATTGAGCCGAGCTCAATCTCACACCTTGCAATACAGGCAAGAACCCTTTCTTGGACTGATCCATTTTGAACTTCTTCAATATCTTATCAAGGTATGTGCTTTGTGAAAGACCTATGAGGCGTCTCGATCTATCCCTATAGATCTTGATGCCTAATATGTAAGCAGCTTCTCCAAGGTCCTTCATTGAAAAACACTTATTCAAGTAGGCCTTAATGCTGTCCAAAAGTTCTATATCATTTCCCATCAAAAGTATGTCATCTACATATAATATGAGAAATGCTACAGAGCTCCCACTCACTTTCTTGTAAACGCAGGCTTCTCCATAAGTCTGCATAAACCCAAACGCTTTGATCATCTCATCAAAGCGAATGTTCCAACTCCGAGATGCTTGCACCAGCCCATAAATGGATCGCTGGAGCTTGCATACCTTGTTAGCATTCTTAGGATCGACAAAACCTTCCGGCTGCATCATATACAGTTCTTCCTTAAGATAGCCGTTAAGGAATGCCGTTTTGACGTCCATCTGCCATATCTCATAATCATAGTATGCGGCAATTGCTAACATGATTCGGACGGACTTCAGCTTCGCTACGGGAGAGAAAGTCTCATCGTAGTCAACCCCTTGAACTTGCCGATAACCCTTAGCGACAAGTCGAGCTTTATAGATGGTAATATTACCATCCGCGTCCGTCTTCTTCTTAAAGATCCATTTGTTTTCTATCGCTCGCCGATCATCGGGCAAGTCTGTCAAAGTCCATACTTTGTTTTCATACATGGATTCTATCTCGGATTGCATGGCTTCAAGCCATTTGTTGGAATCTGGGCCCGCCATCGCTTCTTCATAGTTCGAAGGTTCACCGTTGTCTAACAACATGATTTCCAGGACAGGGTTGCCATACCACTCTGGTGTGGAACGTGTCCTTGTGGACCTACGAAGTTCAGTAGCAACTTGATCCGAAGTACCTTGATCATCATCATTAATTTCCTCTCCAGTCGGTGTAGGCACCACAGGAACATTTTCCTGAGCTGCACTACTTTCCGGTTCAAGAGGTAGTACTTCATCGAGTTCTACTTTCCTCCCACTTACTCCTTTCGAGAGAAACTCTTTTTCCAGAAAGGATCCGTTCTTGGCAACAAAGATCTTGCCTTCGGATCTAAGGTAGAAGGTATACCCAATGGTTTCCTTAGGGTATCCTATGAAGACGCATTTTTCCGACTTGGGTTCGAGCTTTTCAGGTTGAAGTTTCTTGACATAAGCATCGCATCCCCAAACTTTTAGAAACGACAGCTTAGGTTTCTTCCCAAACCATAATTCATACGGTGTCGTCTCAACGGATTTAGACGGAGCCCTATTTAAAGTGAATGTAGCTGTCTCTAGAGCGTATCCCCAAAATGATAGCGGTAAATCGGTAAGAGACATCATAGATCGCACCATATCCAATAGAGTGCGATTACGACGTTCGGACACACCGTTACGCTGAGGTGTTCCAGGCGGCGTGAGTTGTGAAACGATTCCACATTTTCTTAAGTGTGTACCAAATTCGTGACTTAAATATTCTCCTCCACGATCTGATCGTAAGAATTTTATCTTTCGGTCACGTTGATTCTCTACTTCATTCTGAAATTCCTTGAACTTTTCAAAGGTCTCAGACTTGTGTTTCATCAAGTAGACATACCCATATCTACTTAAGTCATCAGTGAGAGTGAGAACATAACGATATCCTCCGCGAGCCTCAACGCTCATTGGACCACACACATCAGTATGTATGATTTCCAATAAGTTGGTTGCTCGCTCCATTGTTCCGGAGAACGGAGTCTTGGTCATTTTGCCCATGAGGCATGGTTCGCATGTGTCAAATGATTCATAATCGAGAGACTCTAAAAGTCCATCAGCATGGAGCTTCTTCATGCGCTTGACACCAATGTGACCAAGGCGGCAGTGCCACAAGTATGTGGGACTATCGTTATCAACTTTACATCTTTTGGTATTCACACTATGAATATGTGTAACATTACGTTCGAGATTCATTAAGAATAAACCATTGACCATCGGGGCATGACCATAAAACATATCTCTCATATAAATAGAACAACCATTATTCTCGGATTTAAATGAGTAGCCATCTCGTATTAAACGAGATCCAGATACAATGTTCATGCTCAAACTTGGCACTAAATAACAATTATTGAGGTTTAAAACTAATCCCGTAGGTAAATGTAGAGGTAGCGTGCCGACGGCGATCACATCGACCTTGGAACCATTCCCGACGCGCATCGTCACCTCGTCCTTCGCCAGTCTCCGCTTATTCCGCAGCTCCTGCTGTGAGTTACAAATATGAGCAACGACACCGGTATCAAATACCCAGGAGTTACTACGAGTACTGGTAAGGTACACATCAATTACATGTATATCAAATATACCTTTAGTGTTGCCGGCCTTCTTGTCCGCTAAGTATTTGGGGCAGTTCCGCTTCCAGTGACCCTTCCCTTTGCAATAAAAGCACTCAGTCTCAGGCTTGGGTCCATTCTTTGACTTCTTCCCGGCAACTGGCTTACCGGGCGCGGCAACATCTTTGCCGTCCTTCTTGAAGTTCTTCTTACCCTTGCCCTTCTTGAACTTGGTGGTTTTATTGACCATCAACACTTGATGTTCTTTCTTGATTTCTACCTCTGCCGACTTCAGCATTGAAAATACTTCAGGAATAGTTTTCACCATCCCCTGCATATTGTAGTTCATCACAAAGCTCTTGTAGCTCGGTGGGAGCGACTGAAGGATTCTGTCAATGACCGCCTCGTCCGGGAGGTTAATGTCCAGCTGGGACAGGCGGTTGTGCAACCCAGACATTTTGAGTATGTGCTCACTGACAGAACTATTTTCCTCCATCTTACAACTATAGAACTTGTCGGAGACTTCATATCTCTCGACCCGGGCATGAGCTTGGAAAACCATTTTCAGCTCCTCGAACATCTCATATGCTCCGTGTTGCTCAAAACGCTTTTGGAGCCCCGGTTCTAAGCTGTAAAGCATGCCGCACTGAACGAGGGAGTAATCATCAGCACGTGACTGCCAAGCGTTCATAACGTCTTGGTTCTCTGGGATGGGTGCTTCACCTAGCGGTCCTTCTAGGACATATGCTTTCTTGGCAGCTATGAGGATGATCCTCAGGTTCCGGACCCAGTCCGTATAGTTGCTGCCATCATCTTTCAGCTTGGTTTTCTCTAGGAACGCGTTGAAGTTCATGTTGACATGAGCGTTGGCCATTTGATCTACAAGACATATTTTGCAAAGATTTTAGACTAAGTTCATGATAATTAAGTTCATCTAATCAAATTATTTAATGAACTCCCACTCAGATTTGACATCCCTCTAGTCATCTAAGTGTTACATGATCCGAGTCGACTAGGCCGTGTCCGATCATCACGTGAGACGGACTAGTCATCATCGGTGAACATCTCCATGTTGATCGTATCTTCCATACGACTCATGTTCGACCTTTCGGTCTCTGTGTTCCGAGGCCATGTCTGTACATGCTAGGCTCGTCAAGTTAACCTAAGTGTTTTTGCATGTGTAAAACTGTCTTACACCCGTTGTATGTGAACGTAGGAATCTATCACACCCGATCATCACGTGGTGCTTCGAAACGACGAACTTTAGCAACGGCGCACAGTTAGGGGGAACACTTTCTTGAAATTATTATAAGGGATCATCTTATTTACTACCGTCGTTCTAAGTAAACAAGATGCATAAACATAATAAACATCACATGCAATTATATAGTAGTGACATGATATGGCCAATATCATATAGCTCCTTTGATCTCCATCTTCGGGGCTCCATGATCATCTTCGTCACCGGCATGACACCATGATCTCCATCATCATGATCTCCATCATCGTGTCTCCATGAAGTTGCTCGCCAACTATTACTTCTACTACTATGGCTAACGGTTTAGCAATAAAGTAAAGTAATTACATGGCGTTAAATCATTGACACGCAGGTCATACAATAATTAAGACAACTCCTATGGCTCCTGCCGGTTGTCATACTCATCGACATGCAAGTCGTGATTCCTATTACAAGAACATGATCTCATACATCACAATATATCATTCATCATTCATCACAACTTTTGGCCATATCACATCACAAAGCAATTGCTGCAAAAACAAGTTAGACGTCCTCTAATTGTTGTTGCATCTTTTACGTGGCTGCAATAGGGTTCTAGCAAGAACGTTTTCTTACCTACGAATAACCACAACGTGATTTGTCAACTTCTATTTACCCTTCATAAGGACCCTTTTCATCGAATCCGCTCCAACTAAAGTGGGAGAGACAGACACCCGCTAGCCACCTTATGCAACTAGTGCATGTCAGTCGGTGGAACCTGTCTCACATAAGCGTACGTGTAAGGTCGGTCCGGGCCGCTTCATCCCACAATACCGCTGAAGCAAAATAAGACTAGTAGTGGCAAGAAAGTTGACAACATCTACGCCCACAACAGATTTGTGTTCTACTCGTGCAATAGAGAACTACGCATAGACCTAGCTCATGATGCCACTGTTGGGGAACGTTGCATAAAATAAAAAAATTCCTACGTTCACCAAGATCAATCTATGAGTTCATCTAGCAACGAGAGAGAGGAGTGCATCTACATACCCTTGTAGATCGCGAGCGGAAGCGTTCAAGAGAACGGGGTTGAGGGAGTCGTACTCGTCGTGATCCAAATCACCGGAGATCCTAGCGCCGAACGGACGGCACCTCCGCGTTCAACACACGTACGGTCAGTGTGACGTCTCCTCCTTCTTGATCCAGCAAGGGGGAAGGAGAGGTTGATGAAGATCCAGCAGCACGACGACGTGGTGGTGGATGCAGCAGGGATCCGGCAGGGCTTCGCCAAGCGACTACGGGAGGAAGAGGTGTAGCAAGGGGGAAGGCAGGCGCCAGGTGTCAAGGTGCGGCTGCCCTCCCACCCCCCTCTTTATATAGTGACCCCAGGGGGGGCGCCGGCCCTAGGAGATGGGATCTCCTAGGGGGGGCGGCGGCCAAGGGGGGAGACTTGCCTCCCAAGGCAAGTGGAGGCGCCCCCTCCCCTAGGATTCCCAACCCTAGGCGCAGAGGGGGCCGGGGGGGCGCGCGCTAGCCCACCAGGTGCTGGTTCCCCTCCCACTTCAGCCCATGAGGCCCTCCGGGATAGGTGGCCCCACCCGGTGGACCCCCGGGACCCTTCCGGTGGTCCCGGTACAATACCGGTGAACCCCGAAACTTTCCCAATGGCCGAAACTCGACTTCCCATATATAATTATTTACCTCCGGACTATTCCGAAACTCCTCATGACATCCGAGATCTCATCCGGGACGCCGAACAACTTTCGGTTTGTTGCATACTAATATCTTTACAACCCTAGCGTCACTGAACCTTAAGTGTGTAGACCCTACGGGTTCGGGAGACATGTAGACATGACCGAGACGGCTCTCCGGTCAATAACCAATAGCGGGATCTGGATACCCATGTTGGCTCCCACATACTCCTCGATGATCTCATCGGATGAACCACGATGTCGAGGATTTAAGCAACCCCATATACAGTTCCCTTTGTCAATCGGTACGTTACTTGCCCGAGATTCGATCATCGGTATCCCAATAACTTGTTCAATCTCGTTACCGGCAAGTCACTTTACTCGTACCGTAATGCATGATCCCGTGACCAGACACTTGGTCACTTTGAGCTCATTATGATGATGCATTACCGAGTGAGTCCAGAGATACCTCTCCGTCATACGGAGTGACAAATCCTAGTCTCGATCCGTGTCAACCCAACAGACACTTTCGGAGATACCTGTAGTGCACCTTTATAGCCACCCAGTTACGTTGTGATGTTTGGTACACCCAAAGCACTCCTACGGTATCCGGGAGTTACACGATCTCATGGTCTAAGGAAAAGATACTTGACATTGGAAAAGCTCTAGCAAACGAACTACATGATCTTTGTGCTATGCTTAGGATTGGGTCTTGTCCATCACATCATTCTCCTAATGATGTGATCCCGTTATCAATGACATCCAATGTCCATAGTCAGGAAACCATGACTATCTGTTGATCAACGAGCTAGTCAACTAGAGGCTCACTAGGGACATATTGTGGTCTATGTATTCACACGTGTATTACGATTTCTGGATAATGCAATTATAGCATGAATAAAAGACAATTATCACGAACAAGGAAATATAATAATAATCCTTTTATTATTTCCTCTAGGGCATATTTCCAACAAGAAGTGCTTAGCTTTGGGTTCAATCTTGCGGTGTCCTTTCCCAGTGACAGCAAGGCACGTATTGTATTGTTGCCATCGAGGATAAAAAAGATGAGGTTTATATCATATTGCATGAGTTTATCCCTCTACCTCATGTCATCTTTCTTAATGCGTTACTCAGTTCTTCATGAACTTAATACTCTAGATGCAAGCAGGAGTCGGTCGATGTGTGGAGTCATAGTAGTAGATGCAGGCAGGAGTCGGTCTACTTGTCACGGACGTGATGCCTATATACATGATCATGCCTAGATAATCTCATAACTATGTGCTTTTCTATCAATTGCTCGACAGTAATTTGTCACCCACCGTAATACTTATTCTATCTTGAGAGAAGCCACTAGTGAAACCTATGGCCCTCGGGTCTATCTTTTATTATATAAGTTTTCCATCTACTTTTATTTGCATCTTTTATTTTCCAATCTATATCATAAAAATACCAAAAATATTTATCTTATCTTATTATCTCTATCAGATCTCACTTTCGCAAGTTACCGTGAAGGGATTGACAACCCCTTTATCGTGTTGGTTGCGAGGTTCTTGTTTGTTTGTGTAGGTGTGTGGGACTTTTGAGGAGCCTCCTACTGGATTGATACCTTGGTTCTCAAAAGCTGAGGGAAATACTTACGCTACTTTGCTGCATCACCCTTTCCTTTTCAAGGGAAAAACCAACGCATGCTCAAGAGTTAGCAACACCGGTGTGTGATATTGACGAGACCCTCTATGTGAGGTGTGTGTGGTATTATGTGTGTGTGTGTGCGCCGCTCAGCGGTTTGTGACGGTTTTCGCCCGGTTTTTCGTTTATTAATCGGACAACTCTTTTCTGCTTTATTAATGAGATGAGCCAAAGCTTTTGCCTTCGTTTCAAAAAAAGTCATAATTAACAAACATCGTACTACCGAGAACCTTGCATGTTTGCATCGCATGTGTGGAAGGGGAACACACGCTCGGGCACTCAGCTAGTAGTACTCACCTAACAGCATCTACAGCTGGGCGCCCCAAACCCTTCTCAAACGCTTGTACGGGCCGCCCAGTCACTGACCGATCATGATTTTTCGACCCAAACAGATGCCTCAAACGCCCGGGCTGATCGGCACCCCTCATATCCAGTTTAAATATGGGGGCGCCGGGGGACGCCCGCCATGTCGGACTGATGGTGGAGGTCCTACGCGGAAACACCCGGAAACACGACGGTCTGAAGCTCATCTCCTCCGTCGGATCGGTGGCGCCGCTCTGGCAGGCCGTGTACTACCTAGCCCGATTATTTGTCGACCAGCGGCACCGAAACCCTATCATCCATCCACATTTTCCTCTGCCTGTCTGCTGCCGCCGCCACTTTTCACTCCACCCCTGCGTCTAGTAACCATGCCTCCACGCCGCCGGGTGAGGAGTGAGCTATTTCTGACACCGGAGCGCCGGCTCAAGCCGCTTGAGCAGATCCGGGCTAGGCGCGAAGCCCGGATCGCCGCGGGGCTACCTCTGGATGCAGTGGATCCGGAGGAGACGATGTGGCGGGACGCTGGCGGCGCGGATATGCAAGCGGAGTAGCATGCCTCAATTCCCTCCAGTCGGAGTCGGCTGCGGAGGCCAGACGCCGTCGTCGGCAGGAGATGGAGGCGCAAAGAGGCCGGAGCCCTCCTACCCACTCGTCCCGCCGGCATCCGGCAGCGTCGTTGTGGACATCTCCGACGACCAAGAGTAGTTAGACCGTAATACATAGTATGTAGTATGTATGATTTCTTTTGCATGCTATGTATGGATTTAGGAGATGAAATATGAGAGAGGCGCTTGCAGAGTTGGCTAATTTAAGACACGAGCGATCATTGTCCCCGGTTACGTCTGCGGGCTTTTAAGAGGCTGGATTTGTAAGGTCCGGCTGTATATGAGAAGTGTATAGATGAATCCGGGTACATATGAACCCACGTTGAAAAACACATTTCTAAATGCTAAAAAAATCCAAGAAAGGTTACACGGGTACGTATTCATGTTCTATGTGCGTGCATAAAGTTTCACGGAAAAATAACATTTTTGAGGCCTGTGCAAAAAAACAAAAAATTGTG
Source organism: Triticum aestivum (assembly GCF_018294505.1). Lineage (NCBI taxonomy): Eukaryota > Viridiplantae > Streptophyta > Magnoliopsida > Poales > Poaceae > Triticum > Triticum aestivum. Next base: position 41,507,108 of record NC_057804.1, read on the forward strand.
TTGTGAAACGCTATTTAGAAGTATTGAAATTTGTCTTTTTTACGGAGTCAAACCAAAAAGACATTTTTTCACAAAATTTTGCGCCGTGCACACCATTTGCGAACATGTATGCACAAAATTTTCTGTTATATTTTTTAATATTTCACGATGCTTCCCCCAAAAAATATTTTAGTTTTCCCCAACGCTCCTCGCCTAGGGTTTCCTTCCTCTATGGCGATCTGATCACCTAGAGTCTTACCCCTCCAATCACACTGATCGGTGCCCCCGTCGGTCCCTGCAGTCTCTCCCGCCCGTGCTCTGATGGCCTCCTCGGACGCCAACTCGGCCACGAGCGGCGGCGCCTCGGCGTCCGCGAACCCCGTCCTGGAGGACTTCTTCGACCAACTAGATCTGAACGATGAGGAATTCAACGATGTGGGAATTGATGAGGAGGATCCGGTGATCCAAGAAAGCGTGCGGTGGTTAGCCCTTGCTAGGGTTCATACCGAAAAGAACTTCTCCCCGGCGGCCTTCTACAAGGATATGAGGGCGGCCTGGAATGCGGCACAAAGGGTGAGATTTCGCCCTGTTGGCCCCAATAGATTCGTAGTCCAGGCCTCATGCCTGGGTGATTGGGAGCGGATGATGATGCATGGGCCATGGCTATTTCGAAACATGGCGGTTCTGTTGTGCCTGTATGATGGGTTTACCAAAGCTGATGAGGTAGTCTTCGATCATATGCCTATTTGGCTTTAGATTCACAAGTTGTTGGATCCCTATTGCAAGCAGGAGATTGTGGGCAAGCTGTTGAAAGGCGGGTGCAAAATCCTGGAGATGAGGCTGAACGGCAATACCCGCGGTGACTACATTAGGGTTAGGGTGGAGCATGACATAAAACTCCCCCTCACCAAGTTTGTGAGCATTGTTCGATCTCAAGCAAGACAAGTCTACCTGGTTCGCTATGAAAAGTTGGCCAGATTCTGCAAGTTCTGCGGCCTCATTGGTCATGAGCACAAGGAGTGCGGCTCTGGGGTGCATGATCAGCAGAAGCTCAAGTTCGGAGACTGGCTATACGCCGACGGCCCTAGTCGTTCCCGTCCCGAACCAAACCCTAGCACGGCTAATGCCCCTCGGTAGTCGGGAAATAATGGTAGTCCCAAAGCTCCAGTGGATCCTGGGATACATGGGACTGATCCGGATATACTGGATATGACTACCAGCCCATCAAAGTTACCTCTTGAACATATGGAGCTAGATCGAGATGCAAGGAAGAGGCTCAACATGGATATAGCTGGGGATGAGGACTTGCACACATCCAGCACGTCAAAAACCTTATTTGCCATCACGGATGGTAGTGGGAAGGATGGAGTGGAGGCTGACTCACCTTCAAGCAGTATGTCTAGTAGCAAGCACGCCAAACTGTCAAAGGATCATATCACAAATGAGATATCGGCGGCCTCCCTCGAGGAGGACCGCCAGACACAATGAATATACTGTTTTGGAACTACGGGGGGGGGGGGGGACCGACGAACAGTTCGTGAGGTCTTGGCCCTCTCAAAAGCCAACAACCCCAAACTAGTCTTCCTCTGTGAGACTAGACAGGAATTTGTTAAAGTGGAAAAGCTGCGATGGAGACTCGGTTTGAAAGGTTTTCATGGTGTGAGTAGCGATGGAAGGAGTGGTGGTTTGGATCTATTCTGGGATGAGTCGTTGACAGTGACGATGCTGGATTCTTGCAACCGTTTCATTGATGTCAAGGTAGTAGATGGCGGTTCGGGTGTTTCGTTGTGAGGAACTTTTGTCCATGGGGAACCATGTGCTGAGAATCGACATCAGATGTGGGAGCAACTGTGTGGGCTTAGAGCCAGTTCGCGAGAGCCATGGGTGGTGTGTGGAGATTTTAGCGAGGCACTTTGGCAGCATGAGCACCTCTCGGGTACGCTGCGGTCTGAAACTCAAATGGTGGCGTTTAGGGATTGCTTGGAAAGGTGTGAGCTTGAGGACCTCGGCTTTTCGGGATTTCCCTTCACCTACAACAATGGTCAAGCGGCGGATCGGAATGTACAGGTCCGGCTGGACCGTGCATGTGCTGATGAGTCATGGCGGGACTCCTTCCCCTCTGCGAAGGTGATCCATCTGGTTACCCCCTCTCTGGATCACTGCCTCGTCTTGATCCAGATGTAGGGTCAGCAAGAAGTGAGACGTCGAGCGTCTAGCCTACGCTATGAGATTATGTGGGAGAGGGACCATACCTTACCTGACTTGTTTGCCGGGGCATGGAACAAACACAAACAATCTGGCAGCTTGGGCTCGGTGGCTAAGTCCCTGAAGGAGGTGCTTAAGGAACTAAAAGACTGGAGTAAAATAAAGTTTGGGAACGTGTTAAAAGAAATTGAGAAGCTGCGATCACAACTTGACGAGTTACAGTTGGCGGGATCAGACCTTGCTGGGATTCGTGCAAAGATGAATGAGCTTGACGACTTGTTATACAAAGAGGAGATGATTTGGCTCCAAGGTTCTCGTATTGATTGGTTAAATGAAGGGGAACGTAATACCAAATTTCTGCACAGGAGAGCTGTTTGGCGGGCTCGTAGAAATCTTATACGCCGGCTGCAGAAGCAAGATGGTACTTGGTGTAACATTCCGTCTGACATGGAGAGAATGACGTACTCCTACTTCAAGGAGATCTTTACTAAGGACCCAACCCTATCTCCGGATGTGGTCCTTGACTGTATACTGCCTAAAGTCTCAATGGAGATGAATGAGTCACTATGTAGGCCTTATACCGAGGAGGAAATCTCGGACGCCCTGTTCCAGTTCGGGCCTCTCAAAGCCCCGGGCTGTGATGACCTCCCTGCCAGATTTTACCAGCGTAACTGGGGACTATTGAAAACGGAGATTGTTGCGGTAGTCCAAGAGTTCTATGTATTGGATGTGATGCCTGATGGGGTTAATGACATAGCTATAGTTCTTATTCCCAAAGTTCCCCATCCTCAGGAACTGAAAGATTTCCGGCCTATCAGCTTGTGTAATGTGCTATATAAAGTTGTCTCAAAGTGTATGGTGAACAGACTTCGGCCTCTCCTGTCAGAACTTATTTTTGAAAATCAGAGCGCTTTCATACCAGGACGGTTGATCTCTGACAATTCGATTATTGCTTTCGAATGCATCCACCATATACAATCTGTAAGGCACTCTGTTCCCGGGTTGTGTGCGTATAAACTTGACCTGTCGAAGGCCTACGATCGTGTGGACTGGGATTTTTTGGAGAGGGCTTTGGCTAAATGGGGCTTCTCTCCGGTTTGGATCTCCCATGTCATGGCGTGTGTTTCATCTGTGAAGTATTCGATGAAGTTTAATGTGAAGCTATTGGATTCTTTCTCTCCCTCAAGGGGACTCCGTCAAGGTGACCCGTTATCACCCTTTCTCTTCTTGTTTGTTGCTAATGCTCTATCTTCCTTGATTCACAAGGCTACGCAACAAGATGGTCTCGAAGGAATAAGAATATGCAGGGGGGCACCGGAAATTTCCCACCTTATGTGTGCGGATGATTCCCTACTGTTCTTCCAGGCAACAGAGCAGCAGGCACTGTTGGTGAAAGGTTTGTTGAACATGTTTGCGACGGCGACTGGCCAACTGATTAACCCATCCAAATGTTCCATCCTCTTCTCAAACCAGTGCCCACCAAATGTTGCATTGCAATTAAAGAATATTCTGGAAGTCACTCAGGAAGCTTTCGAACCCAAATATTTGGGTTTGTCGATCCCCGAAGGTAGGATGCACAAGGGGAAGTTTGAGTCAGTACAAGAACGGCTGAGAAAAGTTCTTGTCGACTGGAGTGAGCAATACATGTCTTCTGGCAACAAAGAGGTTCTGATTAAGTCGGTAGCTCAAGCCATTCCGACCTATGTCATGAGTATTTTCAAAATTCCCTATTCAGTGTGTGATGATCTGACTCGTATGATACGCCAATACTTGTGGGGGTGGAGAACGACAAAAGGAAAATGGCCTGGCTGAGCTGGGACAAACTACGGTTACCTAAATCCATGGGTGGCATGGGTTTTCGGGACATGAGGGCTTTCAACCAGGCTTTGCTAGCCAAACAGACCTGGAGGCTCAGCAACAACCCAGATAGCTTATGTGCGCGCCTGTTGAAAGCTAAATACTACCCCTCGGGTCAGCTTCCCGATACAGTCTTCCCGAATTCCGGTTCGGAGGTGTGGAAAGGAGTTCTGCATGGCCTTGAGCTTATAAAGAAGGGGGTCATATGGCGTGTCGGTAATGGTACAATGATCCAGACGTGGCGTGATCCGTGGATTCCGCGTCCTCAATCCTTCCGTCCAATCACTCCTAAACGGAATTGTCGTTTCAATTGGGTTTCTAATTTCCTTGATGACAATGGTGCATGGAGGTATGAACGGTTGAGGGAGTTCTTTTGGGATATGGATATTGTGCACATTCTGAAGATCAGACCCTCGCCGCGCCAACGTGACGATTTTCTGTCTTGGCACCCGGAGAAGAGTGGCCAATTCATTGTAAGGAGTGCTTACAAGCTGGCCACTTACGACCACAATGCTACCTTTGCAAATGGTGCATCTAGTACCAACCCAGAGGGGAACTGGTCGAGCTGGAACTACATATGGAAGTCCAAGGTCCCCCAGAAAATGAAGATTACGGCTTGGAGATGTGCGACAGGTACACCAGCTACACAGCAATGTAAAGCCTACAGACACTTGTCAACGACATCCACTTGTCCGCTGTGTGGTGTTGAGGTAGAGGATTCCTTCCATGCATTAGTAACCTGTACCCATGCAAGAATTTTATGGATAAACATGAGACGAAGATGGCCACTGCATGGGGACGAGCTTCTCATCTCCGATGGAAAAGAATGGCTGGTCTCCCTGCTGGCCAGATGCTCTGTAGATGTCCGTGATATGCTCATCCAATTTGTTTGGAAGATTTGGCAGTTGCGTAATGATATGACCCATGAGAAGGCAGCTCCCCCGGTGCCGTCTACCGTCGAGTACTTGGATAGTTACTACACATCCATCAAGTTAGCTGGTTGCTTTTCTGCTGAAGATATCCTCAAGGGGAAGACGCCTACTGCGGATATGGTCATGCCGAGGCACACGGTGGAGCGGCCTGCAGTTCCCTGGCCAGCCCCGGCGCGGGGCATCGTGGCGCTCTCGGTTGATGGTTCGTTTCTCCAAGAGGATGGCTCTGCTGCTGCGGGGATGGTGCTTAGGAATGATAAAGGGGAGATTCTGATGGCCGCGTATCGATATATTTTTCACTGCAACGACCCACTCGAAGCTGAGCTACATGCAATCATGCAGGGTATGGCCTTGTCCATCCAGCATTCCGATCTTCCGGTGGTCGTGCAAACAGACTCCTCTGAAGCCATGTCCAGCTTGACAAATGGTGCGTTGGTTCACTTATTATTCGGTCATATAGTTCGGGAGATCAAGGATCTACTTGGTAATAGGGAGTTTTTTCCACAAAAAATTAGTAGGCTCCAAAATAGAGTTGCCGATCGCCTGGCGAAATATAGCCGGTCTGAAAGAGCTACGGCTGTGTGGCTTGGTTTGGCTCCATCATGTATCAAGGACATTTGGCCTCTCGACTGTAACTCTATTCATTTGCAATAAAACTCCCTTTATCCCCGAAAAAAAAGTACCCACTCGGCTGCGTTCAGATAGTGCCCACTCGGGTGTATATGCTCTAACCCAACCAGCGTAGGGTTTTGGTGTGAGGTGCTGCCGCAGATAAAAAGCAAGTACTACTGTACTACAAATCCGGCACTGCCGGGCGCCTGAGGCGGGAGGGACCGCATTATCGTTGCCACCTTCACGTGAAGGCCCAGCGCGCGGGTGACCACTGACCACTCGCGAGTGGCGACCGGTCGGCCGTTTCATGGGACGGAGGCCACTTGTGCGTGCCTAGCTAGCCGTAGCCGTAGTAGACGACCTCACGCCGTCCTCCGTGCCGCCGGCGTGGTGGTCTCGCCCACCAACCTGGCGCCGGCCGGTAGGCTTGGGGCAACCCCGCCTGGGCATGGCATTTCCTGCGTGACGTACGGGCGCGGTGGCCGGCCGTTGCGGTAGGTAGATCGCAGTGTCGGGCCGGGACGGTGCGTGTCAGTGTGCGCGCGATCGCTTGCTACTACTGTACTACCTACGATCATCCATGTTGTTTTCCCGCTTGATAGACAGCGACGAGGAAGATGATCGATCGCACGGTCGATGCCTGTCATGCCATGCATCTACAAGACTTACGGCGCCAACGGCGGTAGCTGAGGTTGCATGGTATGGTATGGTATGATTTGTTATTATTTTCTCATACTATGTGTATTTTAAGTAAGGCGCCCGAAAGTAACCATCTGCCCGGCCGGCCGGAAAGCGACGCTATGCTTCACAGTTCACACCCCTATAGTAGCTAGAGTAGAGTGCAAACGAAGCGCGCGCCCATCTAAAACTAAAAGCGAGTGAAAACGCGCATAAACCCGGCACACGCACGCCTGATCCTAAAATACTCCTCTGATAATAATAATAATAATACACGATCAACGGGCGCATGCGGCAACAAGCAAGAGCATACACGAACGAGACGTCCAAATTAACAAAGCCGCTCGCAACGTGCCGGGTAACTAGTGTACGGCTTACGCGATGCCCCCCGTGCAGCTTATTGCAATAAACAAACAAAAGCTTTGATCGTGTCTCACCCAACCGAAGGCTACGCTACTGGAACTGTAGGCGCCGTTAAAAATTAAGGGCATTGTTTAAGCAATGGGCGACCTATGCTATGCATGTGGCCGAGAGATGCTCTGGCGCTTAGAATACGTTAGCCGGAACAGCAGTTAGCATAAATAATGCTCCGCTAACACGGCGCTGCGCGTGGCGCATTTCTCTATGCGGAAATGTTGGGGCCTTTCTGTGCAGAAAAGAAAAAGGCGACGATCGCGTTCTCCGTATCCCGCCCTGCTTTCGGACATTCTTCTGTGCTTATTATATGTGTCCGGCTCGGCCTGGAACCATGCATGGATGGATGGACATAGACTAAGCTGGAATTGCTCGCTAGACAGCCCTGCCGGCGAGCTCCGGTCGTTGCGGTCTGCCAGGAGACCGCCGGGGTGGAGAAGGAAGGCTCACATGGGGTATCGCCGATATGGATGGATCTTGTACTACTAGTTTAAGATCAGATATAGTATGTGCTCTGTAAGTTGGCACGACACGACACGACACGACACGCACCAGCTTGGAGACGATGGTTGAGCTCCGATTATGTGTCGCGTACGTATATCCATTAACCAGCTAGTATCTCCTGGCTGATCCCGTGCAGTAGTGCTCCTGTCTAAAATAAGATGGCGAGCAAAGTGAAAGTAAAAGCGGATCAGAACGAGATATGTCCGTCCGAGGCGAGAGCGAGCGAGGGATCGATCGCTGTTGACTATTGACCGCCACCTCCTCCCCTCTCCGTCCGTCCGCCCGTTTGTGGAGCGCGTGGGCGCGGGCCCGCCGCCAGATTTGGGAGGATCCCCCACGGAGCGGATCCCCGAGACCGCGACGCGCGCACCCACCCCGCCCAACCGACTGCTGCCGCGACCGACCGCGCGTCCCCACCACCGCCACCACCACCGCCCGTGGGATCAGACGAGATGGGATGAGATGAGAAAATCCGCAGGCGGATCACCGTATCCCGGCGGGCGACGAACCGAATCAGAACCGCCGCTCGCGGCCCGGGTGCGTCCCAGCCGTGCATGCCCCCGGCGGTGTGGCCGATGGACTCATGCATGGACCGATGGGCGACGGGGTGGTGGCGTGGCGTGGCGTGGCGTGGCCGGGTGGGGTTCGGATAAGGGAGGGAGGAGGGAAAGGGACGGGGCAGCGGCAGGCCTGCTGGGCCGGGGAGGCAGGCAGGGCCGCAAAAGGCATGCGGGGCCCGCCGGGGATGGGGAGGGAGAAAAGGAGGCCCGGTTTGATTATTTATTTATTTTTAGTCGGGCGCGTAGCGTATCTCATAAAATCCAGGAAATTCGATCGTCCACCCGTGGCTCCTCTCCTCTGGCGAAAAGCAACAGGCAGACGACCACGCCCGAGAAGCGGGCCGGCAGCGAGGCCAGCCCGGGAAAAGCGACCCTGCTCCCTCCCCCTCCCTCTGTCTCTCTCTCGTCTCATCCTCTTGCTGCTGCTTGAGCTGAGGGTTGGAGTGCGGCGCATGTGAGCTGAGCTGGTTGGGCCGGCGGGGATGGGGATGGGGGTGGGAGGAGGGGAGGGTGCTCCGGTGGCGCCGGCGGTGGTGGAGGAGGCAGGGAAGGGGGAGAAGGAGGAAGGGGAGGAGGAGGAGGAGGGGGGCAGCTGGGGGTGGCGCGCGAGGTCGAAGCTGAGCGCGGCGCTGGCGGCGCTGTGGGTGGTGCTGGTGGTGACCGGGGTGACGGCGCTGCACCGCAGCCTCCGCCACGGCGCGCTGGTCAAGGCCGAGGAGGGCATCGTGTGCATGTGCGAGGAGCGCGCGCGCATGCTGCAGGACCAGTTCGCCGTCTCCGTCAACCACGTCCACGCCCTCGCCATCCTCGTCGCCACCTTCCACTACGAGAAGCAGCCGCCCGCGCTCGACCAGGTCCGTCCCCGACCACCCTCCATCTCCATGTGTGTGCCGTACGACGACGGCTTCAGCAATTGCTATCGCTTCCTCGGCTCCACTGCAGCGCTGCCGCGCGAATTCTCTGCCGATTTAATTCATGCAGCAGTACATGCTCTGCCTCTGACCATGCAGCAGTACATGCTCTGCCTCTGCCTCTGCGGCTGCTCCCTCTCCATTTAATTCATGCGAGAGCTTCCCGGGCCTGCGCCTGCCATGGAAGGACATGCCATGCCAGTGCTAGTACCGTTTTACCACAACCTGTAGCATGCATGCCATCCTACACAAAAAGAAGCTCCTGTTCCGCGTTTTGAAATTGAATTTGATTGACAGCCGCGGCTGGTTGCTCTGGCTTTAAATTAATGCGTGCGCTTCTTCTTGTTCTTGGAGCAGGACACCTTCGCGGACTACACGGCGCGGACGTCCTTCGAGCGCCCGCTGCTGAGCGGGGTGGCGTACGCGCAGCGGGTGATGCACGCCGACCGGGAGGCCTTCGAGCGGCAGCAGGGCTGGATCATCAAGACCATGAAGCACGAGCCGTCCCCGCCTCAGGACGAGTACGCGCCGGTCATCTACTCCCAGGAGACGGTGTCCTACATCGAGGGGCTCGACATGATGTCCGGCGAGGTCTGTGCTGGTCTCCCTCTGCTCTGTTTTTTCTCAGCTTGTTTTTTGGGGCTCTGAAGGTCTGTGTTGCTGCTGCTGCAGGAGGACCGGGAGAACATCCTGAGGTCGAGGGCGACCGGGAAGGCCGTCCTCACCAGGCCATTCAGGCTCATGTCGAACCACCTGGGCGTGGTACTGACGTTCCCTGTCTACCTTGTCGACCTCCCCCCGGATGCCAAGGTGGAGGATCGTGTCGCTGCTACCGCCGGGTGAGGCTTCCCCTCCCCTCGATCAATGCATTTCTCTCCTCTGTTCTACTACTCCACTGTAGAACTGCCGGTTCACCGCCATTTGCTGCCCACTATGCTGCTCATAAAGAAAGCACATTAGTTTGTCAGAGTGCAGCACTGCTGCTGCATGTTTTACACTTTTACTTCACTGTATCAGAAAATGAAAGAAGGTTTACAGAGGTTTCTATTCACAGTGCCACTGTGAGTGCACATCATTGGTCAAAATGGGTCTTTTATATCTGACCTTTTTAGCGCCTTCTTAGAATGCTCCGATTGGCATCAAGCTGGCTTTTCGAAAGCACCTATTCATTACTAGTTATGGATATAGTGGTTATTTGGAACTTGAAAGCGCCTCTTTTCAGGTGTAACAAAATAGTCTTGCTAAAACTAGTAAGATTCCCCTAACTAACTGAATTTGACGGTTCGGCGCAGCTCAGCGCAACAACCGCAAACTGAACCCATTTTGATTTTGCTTGACAGATATCTTGGAGGCGCTTTCGATGTAGAGTCACTTGTGGAAAATTTGCTGCGGCAGCTAGCTGGCAATCAGGAGCTGGTGGTGAATGTTTATGATGTCACAAACCATTCGAATCCTCTTGTCATGTATGGGTCTGAAGTCCCTCTTGGTGCCCCCTCACCCTCACACACCTGCACGCTTGATTTTGGTGATCCATTCAGAAATCATCACATGATATGCAGGTGAGGATGTGCGGATTGGTCATTTTGATTTTGTCAAAATAATTTATTTATTTTTTTGCATCTTTTTACCCCTCTGTCCATTATTGTGTGCAGATACAGAAGCGAGCCCCATGTTCCATGGTCTGCTATTACTACCCCGTCTGGTGTGTTCGTTATACTTATGCTTATCGGCTACATAATATACGCTGCGTGGAATCGCTATGATAGCGTTAAGGAAGATTGCCGGAAAATGGAAGCACTGAAAAAACGGGCAGAAGCCGCTGATGTTGCTAAGTCTCAGGTCAAGTTTTGTTGGAAGTCACTAGCTGTTGAGATATTCTAAGATTATGATCTAACATACCCTTCTTTGTCATTGCCAGTTCCTTGCAACTGTTTCTCATGAGATCAGGACACCCATGAACGGTGTGCTAGGTGATTCTTTTGTATAAATCCTATGCATTCCAGCTTATTGTTCATGCATGTAATTCCTTTCTTCCAAGGGAAGTGAGTGGTTTATGTTTTTCTTGTTTTTGTAGGAATGCTTGATATGCTATTAGACACAGAGCTGAAGTCAACCCAGAGAGATTTTGCGCAAACTGCCCAAATCTGTGGAAAAGCATTGATATCCCTAATTAACGAAGTGCTTGACAGGGCCAAAATTGAAGCTGGCAAGTTGGAGCTAGAGTCTGTACCGTTTGACCTTAGGTCCATCCTTGATGAGGTCGTCTCTCTATTTTCTTCGAAGTCAAGAGAGAAGGGAATTGAGGTTAGTTTAACTTTGTTCAGAAATTGGAAAAATATCCTCAGCCACGCTAATGCATGATCATACTGTACATTATTCGCCCTAACGTTTCTTCATTTGTTCGCTTTCTTAAAATACTCTGCATTTCAGGAAAGTATTTTGCTTATAGTAACTCATTGGTTGCTCTCCTAATTTCTGTTTACTCCTCAAATCGTAGCTTGCGGTATATGTCTCTGAAAGAGTTCCTGAAATCCTGCTGGGCGATCCTGGAAGGTTCCGTCAGATAATTACAAACTTAGTTGGGAACTCAATTAAGGTAAATGTGCACCGAAGTCCCACCTTCTCTCGTAAAAAAGAACATGTCTGTGTTGACACATCGGACAACTGGGTTTACTTAAATTCAATTACACCCCAACTTACATTGTATTGTTGTTTGCTGTGTGCTTACCTTCTCACAGTTCACAGAAAGGGGACACATTTTTGTGCAAGTTCACCTGGCAGACCACTCAAATCTAGCAACTGAACCAAAAGTTGAATCAGTCGCGAATGGCATCAATGGACATATAGACGAGACAAGTGTTGTATCCACAAGCGTGTCGCACAATACACTAAGTGGTTTTGAGGCTGCTGACAGCAGAAATAGCTGGGAAAACTTCAAGGCTTTGCTTTCTTATGACACAAATGATATGGCGTATGGAAGTGATTCTGAGAATGTCACTCTTGTAGTAAGTGTGGAGGATACAGGGATAGGTATACCAATTCATGCCCAAGGCCGGGTCTTCATGCCTTTCATGCAAGCTGATAGTTCAACATCTAGAAATTATGGTGGGACTGGAATTGGGTTGAGTATCAGCAAATGTCTTGTTGAACTAATGAGTGGTCAGATAAACTTTGTCAGTCGACCCAATGTTGGGAGCACATTTACATTCACCGCAGTTCTGCAAAGGTGTGAGAGAAATGCTATTAATGTCAGCAAGTCTGCTTTGTTGCATCCTCTGCCATCCAGTTTTCAAGGTCTATCCACACTGCTGGTTGATAAAAGACCAGTAAGAGCAACTGTAACTGAGTATCATTTGCAAAGACTTGGCATTGCCTCGAAATCTGTACGTACCATTGAGCAAGCACTCAGTGTTTTGCTTGGGAGAAATGGCACTTCGCTAACCAGGTATTTATCAATTACAACTTACATCATAAGTGCTTCCTGAGTTACAAATGTGAAGTGATAAGTTACCATTTTTAGAGAAAAGGGAAATGGAATATGCTTTCATCCTTATAAATATTTAGCTTTTTCAGAAAATATGCTACAAGAATTTGATTGCAAATAGATTGATAGTGGCTGTAGGCAATAATATTGACCATGTCATGTTGTTACTGCTTGTTCCATCGCATTTCTGATTATTTGGTAGAATGGATTCTTGGGTTTGCTTTCATGTTGTATTGCTACTACCATGAAGTTTGGTTCTTCTGTTCATGACTTAAAATTTGTAGAATTGAATGGAGACTCCTTATTTTCAGAAAGAGAAACACTTACTTATTTTGTAAGCAAGTGCGCTTTTCAAATAACTACTAACATGATTCTTAACTATGTTATTTGACATATTTTTATAGCCAGTTTTATCCTGTTGAACTTAATGTTATATGAATTTGTTGCAGCATGCCCAGGAAACAACTTTCCATGTTATTAGTTGAAAGTGACTCATGGGGCTTAAAGATGGACGTCCCCTTGCGTACTAGATTTTTGGAGATGAAACAGAACGGGTGTGAATCGGTGTTCCCTCAAGTTATTCTCCTTTCATTGGCTGATTCAGACAAAATGAAAGCGGAATATGCCGTTGATTCTGTCATCACAAAGCCTCTGAAAGCAAGCACACTTGCAGCTTGTCTATTCCAATCACTTGGTATCAGTATCACACAGGCAAACAATGAGAAGAAACATCATGGCCCAGACTCTCTTTATGGGTTGCTTCTTGGAAAGAACATCTTGGTGGTCGATGACAACAAGGTAAACCTTAGAGTTGCTGCTGGTACACTAAAGAAATATGGGGCAAAGGTGGAGTGCGTGGAGAGTGGAAAAGATGCTCTTGAACGTCTGCAAGTCCCACACAAGTTTGATCTCTGTCTGATGGATATTCAGATGCCAGAGATGGATGGGTAAGCTTATATGCTATCAACCTATTAAACTTATACAAAGTAAACTTGAGCATATTGTTTTTACATCTAACCCTAAAACCCGACATACCATGTACAAGCACAATCACATGACAACCTGTTTTTTGTTGAGTTATATTTCTGTTTCTTCTTTCATGTCAGTTATAAGTTATAACATGTATATATCTGACCTGAAAAAACATGTATATATATCATCTTGATACCAATGGCTGATTGGGAATAGTACCAAATTCCAAGCTATGATTGAATGATAGCTAAAAAAATATACTTTTTGAAATCTAAACCCCTAATTAGAGGCTTGTGTTCTATCTAATACTGTAGTAATTACAACAGCATGTGATGATTATAATACCAAAGCTAGTATACAGAAATATGCGGTGGTTCCTTGTAGGTTTTCATATTTGTGTAGCCATGGCCTCATGGGTGTTTAACTCGAGTCAATATCTCTTTTGTAACCAGTACAGTACATATTGGTTGCACACATCTTTGTACCTGAGTCAATATACCACCCTTGCGCTTCTGTTTAAAGGAATACACGTATTTTTGATACGCCAGGTTTGAGGCGACCCGGCAAATACGGGCAATTGAAGCAAAGGCACATGACCAGAAAGACAATGCTGATAATTCAGAAGCAGGTAGTGCAGCAAAGAAGGCCCAATGGCATCTACCGGTCCTGGCAATGACTGCCGATGTCATCCAGGCCACTCATGAGGAATGCACAAAGTATGGAATGGATGGCTACGTCTCGAAACCCTTCGAGGAGAAGCAGCTGTTCAAGGCAGTGCAGAAGTTCTTGGGACCTAGCACATCCAGCTGACAGCGATCCGCGCATTCCGGTGTGTGCATTGGCCGGGAGGAGCTCTGACTGAACGGAGGCAGCTATGTTTTGTGCGATCCTTTAACCGAGGATGCATTCTGGTTCCGGTGCTGCCCGTGGTCGCGGCTTCTCCGGAGTCCGCGCGACGATCAAGTTCGTGGCGAGGTGGGCAGCCCAGAGAGGTAACGGAGCTGTACATGTATTGTATTGGCAGGCCCTGTTTCATTACCGTAATCTAGGAGAAACATATGCCGAAGGGCGAGCACTGCGTTGGGAAGCAGCATGTGTACTGTTCGCGTCGATCTAGAGCATAGTTTTTGCTGTACAGCTTCCACGGTTTTTCTGCTCCGGCATGCAGACATGGTAAGGCTGGGAAAAGATGAGGTTAATTTTTGGCTGTTTTATTTGCTCCGTACTGGAAATGCTCCGGTATGTGTGTTAAGCTGATGTAAATGGCTCGATTGCATTTCCACGTGGATATGTATTGGGAGGAAATAATGAATCGATTGTGGAAATGTGTTGGGAGGGAGCTGTTGAATCCAACTCTCAACTCTCAATATTTGGAAGAAATAATGAATCGATTATAATCCTTCCTTTCTGTTCGAGTAACGATTTAGAGGAAATCTCCCTCTGAAGTATCCGTTTGCAAACCCTAGATCCATGTGGGGGAGGGGACTTAACGATCTTTTCAGAATGAATGGCAGGAGCTAGAATTCACTGGCTTTAGATCACTAGAACAACAATTTGCGCTTATAAGATCCTTTGCTAGAGCGAGCTTGGAATTTGCAGATCATGATGCTGAAAGGAGATGAGCAATGCGAGTGCTGTGATACACCACCTCGTCACTGAACCACTCTACTCTGCATTTCCAAGACCAGCGCTGTTGTCTTGAGTACTGTAGTAAATCTCACTGAAACTCATCCTGCTCAGCCAAGATCTGGTGAGAATCAGACACAGGGGAGGCGCTCAGAGGAGCTCGTGCTGTGGCAAGCAACTGGTGAGTAGAGAGTATTGTTCATGACCTCCTGAGAGCAATTCACAAAAAAGAACAGTGTATAGCATGTGACGGTCACTTTTCAAAAGAAATATCATGGGCACAATTAGTATGCTCTTCTTCACCCAGACCCAGACGTGTGTTCTTTCTTCAAGCCTACAAGATCAGGAGAAAGCCTGTAATGCTTCCATGACACCAATTTTTCTGTCATGTCATCTCATGAGGTGCTACTGCACTAGCATATGCATTAAACTTGACAGTGGCTACACCAGCTAATCCTATCAAGAAATAAATACACAACAAATCCTGCTTCGAAGAACGGCCAATCCGAATTGTGCCGTGCATGGATTTGTAATTTTTTTTGGCATGATAGTTGTATCTTCTGAAATTGCCCACACCCGCAGTGCAGCCACATGAACAATACTGCTTGCAAATATTGACGCATAGCAACTTTTCCTCGCCCAATTGCTTGTTTATGCTCAAACTTGCCTCTCGCTCATTGGACTGCAGCAAGTCTACAATCACACTCAGACCACTATAGCATGGCAGGAGGCTGCCTTCACAACCAGAATTCTCCTCGGGCACAAGGACTAGCCATGGACAGGGGTGCATGGAAACTTGCTATTCATGTGCCAGAACCATGAGTTGGTTGCGAGATCTTATGGGTTTCACCTCTACCCTACCCCAATTTGTTTGGGACTAAAGGCTTTGTTGTTGTTATTGTTGTTGTTGAGAGTAGTATTGTCTTGCTATTCTCATGCCTTCACCCTTCACATTTCCATATCCGGTTCAGTGGAGAGATGACTAAATTTCTTTCTATAGCTACTGTCATGGCTTTTCTTCTCAGCCATGGAATCGACATGGCCACAGCTTCAACAGTTTGGCGTGAGCAGGATTTCTTCAGACACTGCCCATGGTTCCGGTGCAGCAAAAATGGACCTGAGATCCGGTTTCCGCTCCAACTTGAATCCAGCAATTCATCATCTGGAGCAAAGATAGAATACTCTGGCGAAGACACTGTCCTACTTCACCCACTTCTTGGCCCATTCAATGTCACTGCCAGAGACTATAGCTTATCGTCACCCCGCTTGTGCAACCGTGCCATAAAGTTCAGAAGTTCATCTCGCGGAGTCTACCAGCTAACTCCAACCATCAGTGTAGTCTCTATATGGTGAACCAGGAAAGCTTTTAGGCTGTTCAGGCGAGATCACGCCAGTTCACAATTTTATAGCTAGCCCATTCTCCTGCGTTAGCAACGCAACCCACCTCTCGTATTTGGTGAATGCTAAAGAAGCCGTGTATATTCTTCCATTGGACTGCAGAGTCATCTCAGATGTTGTCATTCCGATATTAGGTGGACCAGAGCCACCATCCGTTCCCTTCAATCCAGGAATGGAAGAAGCGCACAAATTTTATGAGAAGTCTACTGGGATACAGGGCCACCGTTCGTTGCCTTTAATTGCACACAGTGTGAACAAGCTGTGCATTCAGCTCACAAAGGAATCGAACATTTTGTGTGCCTCATCCTCATGGTATTTGTTTCTAACAGAACAAAACCTATTTTATGGCTTAACATGGTTTAATACTATGAATCTTAGGAATCTCCACTTTTTATAATTCAGTTATCTACTACTGCTTGAATCTTGTAACTTCCAGGAAAGTTGCTGCTATAATATTTTTCCATATCAATACAGCATACAAATTTGACTAACTACCTACAAAGAGAATATGGTTACAACTTTCAGAATTGTGCGAAGTCTTAAGTCATAACACTCCAATGGATATGCATAGTGCCCAACTTAATTGCTAAGAAAAAAGACCCAAAATCGTAGTAATGCAAAATTATGCATGTTTTAGATGCCCTTTGATTTCATCAGGTGATGCGAGCCGGTATGACAGACCGGTGACTATGAGGTGAGAAATAGATGCTTTTGTAACCTTCACTACCTTACCCTAATCATTCTCAATCTCCAGTAATGACTCCCTTTAGTACCCAGAGCTAGCACCATGCAAAAACTTGCTTCTCATGTTATAATTTTTCCAACAGGAATATGGCTTCTGATGGTATCAGATTAATGTAAAGACCATTTATCTTTTACATAGACTAACATTAAGAGGCTGTTCCTAGAAAACCAAACTTTTTCCTATCTCATTGGTCAAAACAAAGTTACTTTGCCTTTTATGTACTACTAAACCATCAATGAGATCTTATTGTTCATTGCAGGTACCACTTCAATTCAAATTTTCCTTTGGCTACACATTTTTTTGGAACAAAGAAAAGTATCTGCTACAGATAAATTATATTAGCTATTCTCACTCCTACATTCCTTTATCCTCATTAAATCTGTAAGCTGTGGCTTTCTATCGTTAGATAATGTGCTGATTACCTGTACACTGTATTTATGCAGCTACATCATCAGTGGCGGCTTTGTACTTGTGTTGATGGTGGCTACCACTCTTATCTTTCACCGAAGACGAGATATAACAAAGAGATACATTTGAAGGTTGAAATGTTTAACAAGGTGAAATAACAACAGCAACAATGTGGATCAAAGCCTTACTTTGGCATCATGGATCATGCCAAAACAAAACAAAATTCTGGGCTGTCTTTAGTACAGCCACTTATAAAGAATGAACTGACAGCATATTATAGATGTAAGTCTGAACTAAATTCATAAGAAGTACATCTGACTCAACTATTAAACATGTTTCTTCTCTAAGACATGGTGCAAGATTAGATCAGGGTTTTCGTGAGAAAGGTAAATTTACCTATCTTTGTCTGCTAGGATGAAAATCCTCATTCGACAGATGGCCCAACAGGCATTAACAAAACAAACAAAGAGCTGATTTCTTTTCTTCTTCAATTAAAAAAGCAAATAGGATCTCCCATGAATTCAGAAACCTCGCTACGCAGCCATGCCAGTCTTTTTGCCCCTCTTGGATGTTGACGATCCATTCTCCACCAAGATCCTAGACAAAATGTCAGCTTGCTTTGAGTATCCTCCAGCTTTTAAGCTATCCATCAAAGCATCACAGCCCTTCTGGTCTACAGCACCTCCTTTGTGCTTGATCTTGCAGAGCATGGAGTAGGCTGGCAATGTCTTCTCCTCAGTGTACAGGGCTTCCAGGACTTTGTCATATGTTGAGAAGGTAACTTCAAAGTCCCGGTCCAACGCAAAATCGGCCAGCTTATGTGCCTCCATCACTTTGTCCTTCCGGCAAAGGGAAACAAGCAACTTATCTAGATCAGGCATAAAGCCATTTTCCACCATCAGATTGACACGACCAATCGCCTCCTCTACATGACCCCTCATGAAGAGAGCTTCCAAAATCATATGTGCCATATCCATGTTCTCAGTAACCCCCTTCTCGATCATACTCTTCATGACCCTACTTGCGGTCTGAACCCGGCCATCATTGAAAAGCGACACCATGACAGACTGGAACAGAGCTGGCCTTGGTAAGTGACCATGCACCATCATGCTGTCCAATGCTGTCTTTGCATCAGCTGGCTCATTTTTCTTCAGGAAGCTATCAATAAGCAGTGCATGCGAATGGGGGTCAGTAGGGACACCACGGCGTGTCATAATGGCAAGAATCTCCTTTGCAGCCTCCAGTGCACCTTCCTTTGCATGCCCACGGATAAGACTGTTGAATGCAGACTTGTCATCGACACCTTTCTTCATCAGCTGCCTGAAGAACGTCTCAGCCTTGTTGGTATTTCCATTGTTGCACAGATACTCGATCACTGGATTATAAGCCGGGGCTTCCAGCACTGGACTCTTTGGGCTAAGCAGTGTCCCCTTCTCAAGAAGCTCATCGAGCACCTCCACAGCACCATCGCACTTACCACCTGCACACAAGCTCTCCATCAACACACTGTACTGCCTCGGATCCACCAGGACATGCTTGAACTGCCCGCTCTTCTTATGCACCTCCAATGCCCCATCCAAATCCCCAGCTTTGCACAATGTGGACACAAGCCTCAGAAACACCGATTTGTCCTTCGGTGTGAGTCGTCGCTCTGCCATATCCTCCACTGCCTTCCGGGCCTCCACAGCCTTCCCCTTGTCATCACAAAGCCCCGGCATCAATGCAGCAAACGTCTTCTCGCTCAACCTCAGCCCCTTCTCCCCCATCTCCTTGAACAACCCCACTGCCTCCTCAGCCTTATTCGCCTCAACATATCCCTTGATCATGACATTATATGAGATTGAGTTCGGCTCAAAACCAGCCACCGGCATTTCATCAAACACCTTTCGTGCACTCTCCATATCACCTGTCCGCACCCAGGCATTGAGCAGGGTGTTGTAGGTCGTCACATCAGGCGTCACCCCGTGGTCCTTCATGTCCCCAAAGACCCTCACGGCGGACTCCATCTTCTTGCACAGGCCGAAGCCCCAGATCAGCGTGTTGTAGGTGGACAGGTCCGGGACGACGCCGTCGGCGATCATGGCGTTGTAGATCCGCCTGGCCATGGCCTCGCGGCCGCGGCAGAGAATGGCCTTGAGCACGGCGTTGTAGGAGAGCGCGGTGCGGGCGATGCCGAGCTCGGGCATCAGGCGGAAGAGCTTGACGGCCTCCTGCGGGATGCCGGCCTTGCCGTAGGCGGCGACGAGGGCCGCGACCGTGGCCTCTTCAGGGGGGATGGAGAAGGACGGCATGGTCTCGAGGAGGATGCAACGGGCGTGGTTGAGCATGCTCTTGGACGCGAGGATCGGCACGAGGAGCGCGAAGGTGGCCGGCTCCGGGCGGAACCCGGCGCGGCGGTACGCGAAGCGGAAGAACTGGAGTGAGAGGTCGGCGCGGTCGGCGGCGGCCGCGGCGGAGATCACGCCGTGGACGAGCGGCGCCGAGAGAGTCGGGGAGAGCAGGCGGACCGAGTTCTCCATGCGGGTTGTCCACTTGCGGCGGCGGATCATGTGGAGGATCTTCTCGTGCAGGGGCTCCTCCTCCCGGAGGGCATGGGCCGGAGCCGACTCCAAGGCATCTGCCTCCGTCCCCGCCGCGGCCGTTGCTGCCGGGCCTTGTTCCGGGGTCTCCACGGCGGAGACGGAGGCGGGGGCTGCTCCGTCGATGGTGGGGGCGGTGGTGGAGGAGCAGAAGGCATGGCGGAGGTGGAGGGGGGTGGGGGCGTGGGCGTTGCGGGTGAGGAGCGGGAGGAGGGGGATGGGAAGGTGGCGGCGCGCCATGGCTGCGGGAGGTTCAGGGGAACGGCAAAGTCAAGTGTGGGATGTTTTTTTTATTGGAGTGGCCGGAATTGTGTGATGGTCGGCTGGGTAAGCTGGGCCGTCAAATGGGCTGCAGGCTATATGTGGCCTTGTTGTTGCTCTTTTTTCCTTTCAATAATAGATCCACCTGATGCTCAAAAAAATAGAACAACCTTCGAGCATAGTAAGAGCATCTCTAGCAGACCCCGCATCCCGCCGGTCCGAAAAACGCATTTACAGTTCGCGGAAAACGGCCTTTGCGGGACGGTGCGGACGACCGTAGATGCAGACCCCCAAACGGACCCGTATAAAAGTATATTCACCGAATATGCCTTTTTACGGGTCGACTTTGTGGGGTCTGCTCTTGCGCCACTGCATCCCGCATGCCACCGGCCCGCAAATATCAAATCCACAGCACAAAAATAAAAACAGACACTCACACTACAGAATAATGATTCAAATCACAGAAGCAAACTAAATAATTATTCAATACCAACATAATAGAAGAATCATCCACATTACAAATAATTATTCAAATCACGGAGGCAAACTTAAATAATGCAATACAAAACTTGTCTCGGATACAAATACAAATGAATACAAAAATGAGTTATTGTCCAGCCCTTTGCCAATGGTGCTCAATGAGATTCTCCTGAAGTTGAAACTGGGTGTTTGCATTTTCAATCTCTTTGCAGGTATTCAGAAAAGCTCTAATGCGGTTAGGGTCTCTAGCTGGTTTGACACGGCTACCCGCATTATCGTAGAAGAACTCCAAGTTCATTTCTCTCTCATCTTCGAGAATCATATTGTGAAGGATAACACAACATGTCATGATATTTTTCAAGGTTCTCTTATCCCAAAAACGAGCAGGATCACGAACAATGGAAAACCTAGATTGTAAAACCCCGAATGCTCTTTCAATGTCTTCTTAGCTGCCTCTTTGCACCCTTGTGAATTCACATTGTTTTTTGGTTTTGGGTTCTTTGATGCTCTTGACAAATATGCACCAAGGAGGGTATATACCATCTGCAAGATAGTACCCTTTTGTGTATTCATGTCCATTAATAGTGTAGTTGCAAGCATGACCATCACCACTAGCAAGCCTAGCAAACAAATGAGACTATTACAACACATTGAGATCATTGAGTGTGCCCGACATACCAAAGAAGCAATGACAAATCCATAAATCCTCGGATGCTATGGCCTCTAGCACAATTGTTGCATCACGAGACTTGCCACAATACATTCCCTACCATGCCTTCGGGCAATTTTTCCAAGTCCAATGCATACAATCAATGCTACCTAGCATTGCCAGGCCAACCTCTCCTCTCATTAGATGCCATCCATTTCTTAGTGTCATCCTTGTTGGGTGCCCGAAGATATTCAGGACCAAAGACACAGATGATCACTTTGGCAAATCTACGCACTGACTCAATTGTGGTATCTTCACTAATGTGAAGGTACTCATCGACATAGTCAGCCGGAACGTCATATGCAATCACCCGCATAGTTGCGGAGATTTTTTGATATGCACTAAATCCCTTTAAGCCTGCAACATTTCTTCTTTGAGTAAAATACTGACAATTTGCCTCGCAAGCTTGAACAATTTTCACGAAGAGGGATCGGCGCATTCGGTACCTTCTCTAGAAGATGTGCCATGGATATGTTGGATTCTCCGTGAAGTAGTCTTGCATCAACATCTCGTTCCCAAGATGGAGATTCCGAGGAATGCAAAGACGTCCAACAGTTGATCCTCGCCGCCTCTTCCGGTTCTTGTCTTCGTGCTCCTTCACGACAAGTGCCATCACTAATGTCTGCTGCCGAAAGGTCGTAAGCATGGTCTTAACATCCGAGTCGTCCAAATCGGACGAATCAAAGAGCAAGAATTTCTCGCACGGGCTCAATTCCATCTACGTGGACAAGAATCTACGCCGCGTCAATCAACTAGGCATGCTGCTTGCAAATATCACAAAATAGACACTAACTGGCGGCTCGTGTGGCGGGTGATCCTGAGCGGGCTTGAGGGCGGGCTCGACGGCGATCGATCCCCGGCGGCGGCAGCGACGAGGGGCGACTCTTCTTGCCGGATCGGGGGGTTGGTGCGATGAAGGGTGGGGGACGGCCCTGCGGTGCGATTCCGTCCGCAGATTTGGCAGGAATCGCCGGCGGTGGACGGGCGGAACCAAAGGCGGGCGGGCGACGGAAGGAGATGGGGAAAGGCGGGCAGGCGGCGCGCGGGCTGAAATGTCCCTCCCGCCAACTGCTTCACTGGGATGCGGGGCGCCGCAGGGGCGAGGGGGAACCCGCGTATTCGCGGGTTGGGGCCGAGATTTTGCCGCGCCCCTCAAATTTTTTTATGGCCAGCCGCGTTTATATGCGGGGTCCGTTCGGGCGGGTTTTTCCTTGCCGACCCGCATTTTGGCGATTATTTTGCGGGTCGGGGCTTTTTGCGGGGTCTGCTAGAGTTGCTCTAAGTACTGTATTTTTTATGTTAGTTGTGTGTACATAGTACCACTCTGGTGCAGCCATCGTGGCTAACATGACACACATCAGATGTCAGCAATACGGGAGACAAGGTCCCTCGAGCATGCTAGAATGGTTTGAACTTGACACCATGGGGCCCAAGGAGCAAGATCCCAGGAGACAACACCAAGGGCCAGTGCTCAGGCCTTTTCAAGCACACACCCTCATCCAGCTCGAGCTAGGCAATCTCGCATTGTTCATAACCCCTATTCTCTACAGCCCCAACTTCAACGGCTACAAAGAAGATTTAAGGAGGCAAGGGAAGTGCCCAGGTCTGTCCTCAAGTGCCTTCAATCTTCACGAGCGCTAGCTCTATTCTCGTGGACCCTCCAGGGGTCCTACCAAGAGACAAGGAAGACATCGCATTTATTGCGAGGCTAATCCGGGAGGAAATCAACCGATGATGGAGAAACGTCATAGAAAATTATCTTAGGTGTCAGTTTTTGGTCCTTCACTAGGATTTTGTCACAAAATATCACACATTTTATAGTGTGATTGGGGTTGTCGAGTGATTCGTTCAAGACGTCCTAGTTGTCACAGCCGAGATCGCTCAGAGGTTCTCCCGCGCTATCGCCAGGATTACCATTGTCGCCATTTGTATTGACATTCCCGCCATTATTGCCATCATCACCACCCCCTTTATTGTTGTCGTTGTCATTGCCACCTCTACCTTGTTGTCGTTCAGAGTGCCTACCATGTAGATGTCATAGGTGGAGGTCATTGTCCACTTGCCTACGAGCATGGCTATTGGTGGGCTGTCTGAGGACTCGCCAACCTCCTCGTCCATGTCACCGATTTTGTCGGAGGCACTTGAGAGGACTTCTCTTAGGTCCTCAACATTGGTGACGAGATGGGTGGTGGGTGGGTCAAAAAACCCGACCCTCCCTGGCGATTCCTAATATGATCATATGCCTAGACCTTGTTGTCTGATATCGTCGGTTTCTGAATATGATCTAACATCTCATCTAGTATAAGTTTCTCGCATTCTTCTGGGATCTGATCTGACATCGGGACCAGAGGAAGCTTTTCCATGATCCAATCTAACATGGATCTCGGTTTTCATCATTTGCCTAGTCTGACATCTGGGCCTTGGAAGGTGTCGTTGGGTCCTGACTTGAGGCCGGGTCTAACGAGGACTTTTCACAATCGCCCTGGACCAGATTTAACATTGGGGAAAATTTTCGACCTGGTTTGTGATGACCCACAAGTATAGGGGATCAATCGTAGTACTTTCTATAAGTAAGAGTGTCGAACCCAACGAGTAGCAGAAGAAATGACAAGCAGTTTTCAGCAAGGTATTTTCTTCAAGCACTGAAATTATCGGTAATAGATAGCTTGATAGCAAGATAATTCATAACAAGTGACAAGTAACAATAGTAACAAAGGTGTAGCCATGTAGCCCAATCCTTTTTATAGCAAATGGAAGGTCGGAACGTTCTCTTATAATAAGCAAAGCGCTCTCGAGGACACATGGAAATTTATCTAGTCACTTTCATCATGTTTATTTGATTCACGTTCGCTACTTTGATAATTTGATATGTGGGTGGACCGGTGCTTGGGTGTTGTTCTTATTTGAAAAAGCCTCCCACTTATGATTATCCCCTCTTGCAAGCATCCACAACTACTATAGAAGAATTAAGATAAACCTAACCATAGCATGAAACATATGGATCCAAATCAGCCCCTTATGAAATAACACATAAACTAGGGTTTAAGCTTTTGTCACTCTAGCAACCCATCATCTACTTATTACTCAACAATGCCTTCCCTTAGGCCCAAGTATGGTGAAGTGTCATGCAGTCGACGTTCACATGACACCAGTAAAGGAAGCAACAACATACATATCATCAAAATATCAAACAAATACCAAATTCACATGATTACTTACAAGACTTCTCCCATGTCCTCAAGAACAAAAGTAACCACTCACAAATCATGTTCATGTTCAAGATCAGAGGGGTATTGAATAGCACCAAGGATCTGAACATATAATCTTCCACCAAATAAACCAACTAGCATCAACTACAAGATGTAATCAACACTACTAGTAACCCACAGGTACCAATCTGAGGTTTTGAGACAAAGATTGAATACAAGAGACAAACTAGGGTTTGAGATGAGATGGTGCTCGCGAATATGTTGATGAAGATTGGTCCTCCCACTATGAGCGGATCGTTGGTGATGACGATGGCTTCGATTTCCCCCTCCCGGTGGGAAGTATCCCTGGCGGAATCGCTCCGCCGGAGAGCAAAAGTGCTCCTGCCCAGGTTCCGCCTCGAGACGGTGGCGCTTCGTCCGAAAGTTATCTCTTTTTTTCTAGGTCAAAACCCTTCATATAGCAGAAGATGGGGGCTAGAAGCCTACTAGTGGCCCCACAAGGAACCTGGGCGCGCCCAGGGGGTGGCAGCACCCAGGTGCCTTGTGGGCAGCTCGTGGGTCCCCTATGGTACTTCTTGGCCGCAGTATTTTTCATATATTCCATAATAAGTCTCCGTGAAATTTCAACTCATTTGGAGTTCTGCAGACTAGGTATCTCTGATGTAGCTTTTTCGGTCCAGAATTCCAGCTGCCGACAATCTCCCTCTTCATGTAATTTTTTTGCAAAATAAGAGAGAAAAGACATTAGAATTGCATAACAAAGTGTTATAATGATCAAAAACATTATAAATAACAGTAGGAAAACATGATGCAAAATGGACGTATCAACTCCCCCAAGGTTAGACCTTGCTTGTCCTCAGGAGAAAACCGAAATCGATAATCATGACCACATGTTTATATATATATATATATAGAGAGAGAGAGGTGTCGATAAAAACAAAATAAGTACATAGTAGCATCATGATCATTATCATGTCAGCAATATACCATCATGAAACTTCTCATGAACAAGTAACATTTCATCACAATAATGAAGTATAAAGCATAAATTTTCATGAAAACTAACAAACTATGTTCTCAGTCAACAAAGCAATTAGAATTCATCATATTCTCAGGAAGAATCTTATGTAAGAGATTTTATTTAGCAAGTTCACATACTCAACTATCATTTAGTCTTCTATGATTGCTGACACTCACCGCATATATATGGAGCAAAAGCTTTAGTCAGACACATAAAAATATAGGGGTTTTATAGTTTTGCCTCCCAACCTGTTTACCTGAAGGGTAATTTCAACAATAATAACTCATGATCACTCATATCCAATTGGATATATGTGCCTAGATCTTTCCCCACCACATGATGCTTGCAAAGAGAAAAATGAAAAAGGGATAGAGAATTACACTATTGACTCCTACATAAAAAGTAAATACAGAAAGGTAAAATATAGGCCCTTCACAAAGAGGAGCGCATGTTGTCATGCACTTTTTATTTTTGGATGGGCAAGCTCTTAATATAAAGGGACGTCACTTTATATTGCCCCTTGTGATAGCAACCTTTATTATGCAGTATGTCGCTTTTATTTGTTTACCATCACAAGATCGTACAAAACTTATTTTCCCTTACAATAAAATATCATACATATTTAGGAGCAATTTTTATTTCTTTATGCACCGATGACAACTTACTTGAAGGATCTTATTCAATCCATAGGTAGATATACTGGACTCTCATGGCATGAAACTGGGTTCAAGGGTTTTGGATGCACAAGTAGTATATCTACTTAGTGGGGATTTTCGGCTAGCAAAAGATATTGAGCAAGCACCACATGTTGGAGGATCCCATGACAATATAACTTCTATGTGAATACAAGCAAACATAACGCATTACGTTGTCTTCCTTGTCCAACGTCAACTAATTGACATAAAATGTTTAATGGGTACTCACAATCATAAAAGATGTCCAAGATAGTATATTTATATGTGAATCCTCTCTTCCTTTACTAATCTTTCATGAATTGCAGCATTAACCAATACTATGTTTATTAACTTCCAACAATTTTATCACTTATACTTTTCTTTATGTAAAGTCATTACTTTTCATGGAATTAGCATACAATCTTTTTATTCTTTTCATTGCTTAGATTGGAACATAAAAGTAAAGAAGCAAAACTCAAACTACTCTTTATTATATAACTCTCAACTCGATTACATAGATATATCACGAAACTAGCACTCGAGAATAGATCATACTAAACTTTTATTCTTCTAAATCATGAAATAACAAAGGATCGAACTAAGATAGACAAATATAATAAAAGTGATGGTGATAAGATACCGGGGCACCTCTCCCAAGCTTGGCAAGCCTAGGGTGGTGCCCATACCCGTGTACTCAAGTTTCTTTCTTCGGTGATGGTGGTGACGATGTAGTGGGCTTGTCCTTTAGCTTCAATAAGTACTCCAAACTATGGTTGATATTCCGTGGGGCACGGTTTTGCTCCTCCAACAGAATAACTTCACGAGTGAGAGATTATTCTGAGCACAGACGGTTTCAAAGGCCCTTAAGGTATCAATTTCAGATGGGGAGAGATGATCATAAAGGGGTTGCAGAATACCTCCCTTCTATGTAATCTCTTCCATAGGTATGGCTTGATCTTCCTCCTGAATCTGGCTTCCCGCTTCTTCTTCAGATTTATCCTCTTTGCCGATATCCTCCTCTCTTGATGTAGCAACCAGACCTAAAATAGTCTAGTCTCTGTGCATCAGTGGCATCCCTGGATCGGTAATGCTGACACACACAGTACTTTAGGATTTATAACAAAGTAGCAGTCACACACTTGTTACATCGAATGTCTCAAAAGAGAACTTATTACAATAATATGGCTTAAGGCCATCTAAATACGATAACAACGGAAGGCTTGGAAGGTAAAGTGAGTCCATCAACTCCAACGGCATAGCTGAGTGAAAGACAACGACCTATGGCACCTTACTCGTTGTCTGAAAAATCTGCAACATGAGATGTTGCAGCCCGAAACGGGTGAGCACATGGAATATGCTCGCAATGTAACACATAGAGTAATGAACAGAATAAATGCTATCACTACATGCAATATGGCTGGTGGAAAGCTCTATGGTTACAATTTTGCATAAAGCCAATTTTTTCCTACAACAAAGGAATAAATTTTATTTAACTATCATGGTGGTTGTTAAACATTGAGAAGGTTCCTCCAATTCAATCCCAATTAAGCATCATCATTAACCCAATCAGATTACTTTACTTTACAGTGATGAGATCAACATGATAATCCAAGAATCCAGATACTCAAGATGTCCATAACTAGGGACACAGCTAACCATGATTACTTTATACACTCTGCAGAGGTTTGCGCACTTTTCCGCACAAGACTCGATCTCCTCCGTTAGATTTCTCGCACTACATGGTGTTTGAGAAACGGATGACCGAGACACAGTCTTTCAGAAATAGTAACTCTTTACTTTGGATAGACAGTTACACGTACTTTCCCCTACATCTGCTAGCCCACCACTGAAAGAGGTCATGCAACATACTCAACTATGCTAGAGCCCATAATAGCTTGTGGCTGCACACTGAAGTTCCTAGCGTGAATAAACTTATGATCCCTTTGAGCCTGGGTGGCGGACCGTAGGATGATCACACGGAACCCCGGGATATCCTAGGACAACAATGGATTCTCCAGGTGCCCACAAGCAATCCACCCAGATGTGGTTTTAAGTAGCCACCTTAAGTTAACCATTAATAAACAATACTCACATCTGTCATGGATACACTCACCCAATCCACGTCTACAAGCATAGCATAGCAATCCTGAGCATAACGTAGATGTAACTCCCAAGGTTTGATAATAAACAGGACAATAGGTTCTACCTCATCATCTACTTCCCAAAACCCACATATTAATCAGATCCTAAACATGCAATGTTTGAGGATTGATCTAATGCAATAAAAATTGGATAGTAAAGAGGTATTATCAAAGTGTTACTTGCCTTGCTGATGATCTACAAAACCTAGAGACTCGTAGTAGCACACTTCACACTCCGGGTACTCTATCGCAAACAGACAATAACATACATAAGCACTCAACTAGAAGCACGGGTAAAACTCAAACAAAAGAAGATCTAACCAGAAAGTTCAACTTAAGAACTCCGCTTTGCAAAAAGAATCAAATGAAACGAAGCAACGATACTCAAACTGCGAAAGAAACAAGCTCTGTTTACTAATCTGGACTAAAGTCAAATTTTACAGTACCAAAATCTTGTTCAATTTGGTTAAACATAAAGAGGGCTTTGAGACAAAGATCTAGGAGCTTGAATCGCCTGATTCTGATAAACGAGCGAAAAGATAAACTAAAACTAAGATCAGGGCAGAAATCGCGATCGAAAATAATCACGAAAAAACCCTGGAAAAAGAAAAACTGACAAATAGGCTAACGAACGAACATTCGCTGTCTGCGGCTAACGGGTGAACACTGTTCGTTAAAACGAACGTACGGACGAATGTCCGTGATTTAAATAAACCGGGAAAACCAAACCGATCTAATCTAAAAAACGAATCTAGGTTTTAAAAAACCCGAATGGTTTTTCTTAAAAAAAACATACTACGGCGGCGGCTTATACCACCGGCGGTGGGGTCGGGTTTGGCGGCGAGGCGGCGACGGGCTCCGGCAGCTGCTGCTGCATGCGGCGGCGGCGCGGGTTTCAAGGCGGGAGGGGGGGCTAGGGTTTGGCTGCGGGGGGCCTTGGGCCTTATAAGGGCCGGCCAGATCGGTGTCCCAGGCGGACACGACCCGGTAGGTCGGTTGGAGTTTTTTTAAAATATTCCAACATGGAGAAAAACAAAGAAAAGAAATACTAAAAGGACTCCAAAAATCCTGAAATAAATTTTCCCCGTCCTCTAAAAATATAGCGGACAAAGTGAACATTTATTTAGGACTCTAATGCAATTTTGAAAAACGCATTTTTTTCCTAATTCAAATAAAATAGCAATAAAACTCCGAATAAAAATCTTAATTGATTTTAATATTTTTCCTCCAATATTTCTTTATTTTGGAGAAGTCATTTTATCCCATCTCTTTTATTTTCATATTGGAAATATTTGGAGAGAAAAATAATTAAAACCAAATGATCCTCTTTTCAAAATTTGAAACTCAATTATGAAAATAATGAAATTCCCAACTCTCTCCGCGGGTCTTTGAGTTGCGTAGAATTTCTAGGATCAACCAAAAATGCAATAAAATATGCTATGCAATGATGATCTAATGTATAACATGCCAAATTGGAAATATGGGATGTTACAGTTGACGACCACTCATAGAAGACCCCGCTGTATGGGCGTTTTCTCGGTGAAGGTTGCATGATCTGGTGCTTGGTGCGGAGCCTTCGGGGTACTTTAATTGCCCAATATGTTTTATGTTATCACTAAAGAGGTAAATGGCATGCTTTTCCATATACCATTTTATACGGAGACATACCCATAGGACTCTTATAAGAAGTTCGGTATGCCCATAATGCATCATCAAGTTTCTTAGACCAATTCTTGCTAGATCTATTAACGGTCTTTTGCAAAATTAATGTGATCTCTCTATTACTCAGTTCAACTTAACCACTAGACTGGGGATGGTTGCAATTTTATGGTTAACATAATATTTAGCAAGAAGTTTATGGAAAGCACCATGAATAAAATGTGAACCACCATTAGTCATTAAATATCTAGGGACTCCAAACCTCGAGAAAATGGCTTCTTAAGCATTTTAATGGAAGTGTTGTGATCATCACTACTAGTTGGAATAGCTTCTACCCACTTAGTAACATAATCAACATCAACTAAAATATGTGTATACCCATTAGAGGAAGGAAAAGTCCCCATATAATCAAATGCCCAAACATCAAATGGTTCAATAAAAAGTGACTAATTCATAGGCATTTCCTGACGTGTACTGACATTACCAATTCTTTGACATTCATCACAAGAAAGAACGAACTTACGTGCATATTTGAAAACAGTAGGCCAATAAAACCCAGACTGTAATACCTTATGTGCAGTTCTGTCTCCAGCATGGTATCCTCCATATGCCTCAGAGTGACACTTCCGTAGGATTTGTTCATGTTCATGCTCAGGTACACGACGTCTAATAACACCATCTACTCCTTTATATAGGTGTGGGTCATCCCAAAAGTAATGTCTTAAATCAAAGAAGAAAATTTTCTTTTGTTGGCATGTGGAACTAGGTGGTATATATTTGGCAACAATGTAATTAATTAGCATAGTCTGCATACCAAGGAGTATTACGAGAAGCATTTATGACAGTTAACTGTTCATCCAGAAAACTATCATCAATAGGCAGTGGGTCATCAAGAACATTTTCCATTCTAGACAAATTATCAACTACGAGATTCTCAACTCCCTTTCTATCAATAATATGCAAGTCAAATTCTTGTAGCAAAAGAACCCACCGAATCAACATAAGTTTAGCATCTTTCTTTTCCATAAGATATTTAATAGCAACATGATCAATGTGAAAAGTTACTTTAGAATCAACAATATAAGATCTGAATTTATCACATGCAAACACAACTGCTAAAAATTCTTTCTCGGTAGTAGCATAATTTCTTTGAGCATTGTCTAGAGTTCTACTAGCATAATGAATAGCAGTCAGTTTCTTATTAACTCTTTTTCCTAGAACAACACCAACTGCATAGTCACTAGCATCACACATAATTTCGAAAGGTAGATCCCAACTAGGTGGTTGGACAATAGGTGTAGAAACCAAGGCTTTCTTAAGTATTTCAAAGGCTTCTACACAATCATCGTCAAAAAAATGGAACATCTT
Source organism: Triticum aestivum (assembly GCF_018294505.1). Taxonomy (NCBI): domain Eukaryota; kingdom Viridiplantae; phylum Streptophyta; class Magnoliopsida; order Poales; family Poaceae; genus Triticum; species Triticum aestivum. The sequence continues at coordinate 41,538,494 of NC_057804.1, forward strand.
TTTGTAAAAGATTAGTAAGAGGCCTAGAAATTTTAAAGAAGTCTTTACTGAACCTCCTATAAAAACTGGCATGACCCAGGAAACTTCTTATACCTTTTATATCTTTAGGACATGGCATTTTCTCAATTGCATCAACTTTAGCTTCGTCTACCTCAATACCCTTTTCAGAAATTTTATGCCCAAGGACAATACCTTCATTCACCATAAAGTGGCACTTCTCCCAATTCAAGACAATATTAGTTTCTTCACATCTCTGCAAAAGTCGATCAAGGTTGCTTAAGCAATCATCAAAAGAAGTTCCATAAACGGAAAAATCATCCATCAATACCTCAACAATCTTTTCACAAAAATCAGAGAATATAGCAATCATACATCTTTGAAAGGTAGCGAGTGCATTACATAAACCAAAATGCATATGTATATAAGCATAAGTTCCAAAGGGACAAGTAAAGGCGGTTTCTCTTGATCTTCTTGTGATACAAGTATTTGAGAAAAAACAGAATAACCATCTAGGGAACAAAAGTGTGTATGCTTAGAAAATCTTTCTAACATTTGGTCAATAAAAGGCAAGGGTTTAATGATCTTTTCTAGTAGCTTTGTTTAATTTTATAAAATCAATCACCATCCCATAACTAGTTACAATTCTTTGTGGGATGAGTTCATTTTTATCATTAGGAACAATAGTTATACATCCTTTCTTAGGAACACAATGTACATGACTTACCCATCTACTATTAGCTATATATGGGATAGATTATACTTGCTTCCAGAAGCTTTAATATTTCAGGTTTTAGGATTTAGATGACGTTGATGATCAACAACTGGCTTAGCAGCAGGTTCCATATTAATCTTGTGTTGACATAGAGTGGGACTAATGCCCTTAATATCATCAAGCAAGGTTGGAAAAGGCGGTAGGCGTAAGCGAGGCGGTTGACCTTCGCCTAGTGCCTAGGCGGTGCCTAAGCGCCCTAGGCGCGACCTAGGCGGTAATATAGTTTTTACTCGTAGTGTATTTGTAATTATTATATGGGTGTTGATATTAATTTAGGGCATATAAATAAGTTAATTACCGTCTACCACCATTGGAATATAACCAATTTGACATATCAGTGTAGTCTGTGGCATGATTTCTTACCTGGGTAGGCAATTCCTTACTTGCTCTGCCTAGACCTCCATTTATGCCCTAGGCGAGGCGTTTGGCCATTGCCTAGTGCCTAGGCGTGCCTAAGCGCCTCCTAGGCACTGCCTTTTCCGACAGAGTCATCAAGAGTATATCCAATAGCAGCACAATGCTTCCACAGATTTTTAAGTAATCTCTTTTCTTCTTGATCTGAAAAGTTAACACTAATAATAACATGATATATCTTATTTTCATCAAGATAAGCATATTTCAACATATCGGGCAATTTCTTCAATTCAAAAACGGGATCACCCTTAGGTGGAGAGGGACCTTCAAGAGTTTCAATAGGAAAATTATGTTTAAGGATAGGTGCTTGATTAAATAATACCTCATCGATTTCATTTCTTTCTTTCATATGCATATCAATTTCATGGTCTAGCAGATATTGTTCTAACGGATCAGGAGGAGGTATGGCAATAGAAGCAAGACCAATTATTTCATCCTTACTACTACTTGTGAGCTGCGTTGGGATTTCCCCAAAGAGGAGGGGATGATGTAGTACAATAGAGATAAGTATTTCCCTCGTTATGAAACCAAGGTTATCAATCCAGTAGGAGAATCACGCATCAACTCTTTAGCAGTACCTGCACACAAAATAACAAATACTTGCACCCAACGCGAACAAGGGGTTCTCAATCCCTCGGTGGTTATTTGCAAGATTAAATTTTGTAGTGGTAGATAGATAGATTGAATGCAAAATAAATAAAAATTGCAGCAAGCTATTTTCAGATTTTAATTTATGATAAAAGTAGAACCGGGGGCCATAGTTTTCACCAGGGGCTTCTCTCTTGAAAATAACATACGGTGGGTAGAAAAATTACTATTGCGCAATTGATAGAAAAGCGAATAATCATGACGATATCCAAGGCAATGATCACGTATATATGTGTCATGTCCGAGACAAATAGACCGAAACGATTCTGCATCTACTACTATTACTCCACACATCGACCGCTATCCAGCATGCATCTAGAGTATTAAGTTCATAAAGAATGGAGCAACGCCTTAAGCAAGATGACATGATGTAGACAAAGTAAACTCACGCATGAATAAACCCATCTTTTTATCCTTAATAGCAATGATACAATATGTCTCATGTCCCCTACTGTCATTGGGATTGAGCACCGCAAGATCGATCCCATTACCAGCACCTCTGCCATTGTAAGATAAATCTATCTAGTTGGCCAAACCAAATAAATAGATCGGGGAGAAATATGAAGCTATAATAATCATGCATAAAAGAGTTCAAAGAAAACTCAATTAATATTCATGGATAATCTGATCATAAACTCACAATTCAATGGATCCCAACAAACACACCGCAAAAAGTGATTACATCGAATAGAACTCCAACAACATCGTGGAGAACATTGTATTGAAGATCAAATAGAGAGAAGAAGCCCTCTAGCTACTAACTATGGACCCATAGGTCAGTGGTAAACTACCCACGCATCATCGGAGGGGCAACAAGGATGATGAAGAACCCCTCCATGATTGTTTCCCCCTCTGACAGAGTGCCGAAAAAGGCCTCCAGATGGGATCTCTCGAGAAAAGGAACTTGTGGCGGCATAAAAACTATTTCGTGGACTCCTTTATTGGTTTCCCGATTTTAGAGAATTTATAAAGGCAGAGTTAGGTCAAATGGAGCTATGTGGTCCCCACGAGCCACCAGGGCGTGCCCACCCCCCTTGGGCGCGCCTTGGTGCCTCGTGGGCCTCAGCTTCATCTTCTCGTTCTCTCTCGAAGCTTCCAGGGTCTCTTATATCCAGAAAAAAAATCTCCAAAAAGTTTTGTGGCATTTGGACTTCGTTTGGTACTGATATTCTAGGAAAACCAAAAACAGGCAAAAACCACAACTGGCATTGGGCACTAAGTTAATAGGTTAGTCCCAAAAAATGATATATAATTGCTTGTAATTGCATATAAAACATTCAAGATTGGTACTATAATAGCATTGAACAATAAAAAGTTATAGATACGTTGGAGACGTATCAAGCATTCCCAAGCTTAATTCCTGCTCATCCTCGAGTAGGTAAATGATAAAAACAGAATTTTTGATGTGGAATGCTACCTATCATATTCATCATATAATCTTTAATTTTGTGGCATGGACATTTGGACTTGAATGATTCAAAGCAATAGTCTACAGTTTGACATGAAGACATAAATACTCAAGCATACTAACAAGCAATAATGTCTTTCAAAATATCAATGCTAAAGAAAGTTATCCCTAGCACATTATGCTCAATCATTGATCCATTCATGAAACACACTCAATATTAGCTACACCCAATGCACAAGTATGACAATAGTGCTCTCTAGTTGGTGCTTTATAAGAGAAGATGGAGAGTCAAAATAAAAATTAAAATTGCATAAAATTAAAATAGATAGGCCCTTCACAGAGGGAAGCATAAATTTGCAAAGGTGCCAGAGCTCAAGGCTTAAATTAGAGATATAAAATTATTTTGAGAGGCATGCTTTTCTTGTCAACTAAAATGACCGAGAATTCCCAATATATTCCATGCTAGACACATTATAGGCGGTTCCCAAACAAAAAATAAAGTTTATTTCCTTTCCATCATTCTTTCACAATCCATGGCTAGCCGTATCCACGAGTACCTTTCATACCAACACTTTCCAAGGAATTTATTATTCTCATCATATTATTATTTTTCATTTCGGGACTGGGCATCCCTATTACCTGCCACACTCGCGTGCAATGACAAGTGAATAAACACTCATCGTGAGAATAACCCCCCCTAGCATGGAAAATATTGGCCACCCCGCCGCTTCATGAGTGGTATGGGCACACAAAACTGAAAATTATTTTGAAAAAGTAGAGCTAGCATATGCAAATTTACTTGGAACGTCATGGAAATACCACACATAGGTAGGTATGGTGGACGCATTTGGCACAACTTGGGTTTAAGGAATTTGATGCACAAGCAACATTCCCGCTTAGTACAAATGAAGGCTAGCAAATAGATTGAGAAGTGACCAACCAAAAAACAAAAACGGTCATAAACATGCATTGAACATAATTAACACTGAATAATGCACCATAAGTAGGATGTAACTTCGTTGCATAACTATTGACTTTACGTGCATGCATAGGGAATCACAAACCTTAACGCCAATATCCTTACTAAATCAGAATCACTCACTAACATGACTCACATAATATCATATCCATATCGCAAAACGATTAAAAGCAATCAAACTTATCACATCCAATGATCTTCATGAAAGTTTTTATTATATCCCTCTTGAATATTCATTCTTTTGGGATCAAATTCATATCTTGTGCAAATTACCATTAGTATTATCAACTCTCAAAAAGATATAAGTGAAGCATGAGAGTGCAAATATTTCTTCAAAATTAAATCACCGCCGTGCTCACAAAGATATAAGTGAAGTACTAGAGCAACTGCCTAGCTCAAAAGATATAAGTGAAGCTCATCGACTATTCCAACAAATCATGATAAATGTGAGGCTCTCTCAAATAGGTGTGTCCAACAAAGATGATTGTGACAAACTAAAAGGCAAACAAAGCAAAGACTCATATAATACACGACGCTCCAAGCAAAACTCATAACATGTGATGAATAAAAATATGGCTCCAAGTAATATTACCGATGGTCATTATAACACAGAGCGGACCCTTTTCAGGTCAGCCTCGCAATGGGTATTACCCATGCGGGTATTGGACTCCCATCCCCATCCCTGCGACAGCCTTCCATGCCCGTCCCCGTCCCCATACCCGTCTATGGGTATAAAAATATTCCCATCCCCATCCCCGTCCATTTTTTTATCCCCATGGGGAACCCATACACGTAATTAACAACACGCTTCTGTAGCATTTCCGTACAAAAAATAGCATTTCAACACATAAATAATGTGTTGTGGCTAGTGTAAGGGCATATTTCTCCCTGAGTGGTTTTGGTGATTGATGACAATGTATTTGTGGACTAATCATGTGCATTGAGCATTTCAGATATCTCATGTCTAGGCACAAGACGATTCGGTGCCCCTCAGAGCCTATCGAAGACGGTTGTTCTCTATGTTTCTTTTTGGTGGATTTGAGTCGTAGAAAAGCCGTACCATTAAGAGGGGGTCCGCTCCGGAAAGGTTAGGGTATCAACACGTACACATCTGTGCTTTTGCACCTCTTTCCTTCACTTCAATGGAGAATCGTTTGTTTATCCATGTCTCTGCGATATGAAGGCTGCCAAATGCTAAAGCCTCAGTGACGTGCGGTAGTACTACTCAAGGGAGCGGTAGTACCGCAAGCTCAAGTGGTAGTACCGCCCCTAGTGAGCGGTAGTACCGTTACCTCCAGCCCTGACGCTGAAGCATGCGGAAGTAGGCACGGATATAATTTTTTACATCCGCCCTACGCGAGAGTACCGCCCTCTGTGAGCGGTAGTACCGTGCCTGATTTTTGCACCACCCCAACCTCAGCGGAAGTAGTCACGAAAGTAATTTTTTACTCTCGTGCAATTCCAACGCTAGTTGAGCCCTGCCTTATGGTAGTACCGTAGGGGCGCGCGGTAGTACCGCTCTAGCGGTTCTACCACTCGTTGTCCTGTGCAACAGGCCTTCATCTGGCCACTTTTACACAAGTAGTAGTACCACACTCTGCAGCGGTAGTACCGCAAACCTGTGCAGTAGTACCGTGGCTCTGTGCGGTAGTACCGCACCGCTCGGGCTAAGAAAGGGGGACAATAATTGGATCTTTTCCCCCACTATATAAAGGGGGTCTTCTTCCTCTAGAAGACCACCTCTTCCCTTCCCAAGCTCCATTGTTGCTCAAACCTCCATTTTCACCCGATCTCTCTCCCTAGCCAATCAAACTTGCTGATTCTCTAGGGATTGGTTGAGAAGGCCTCGATCTACACTTCCACCAAGAGAAATTTGATTCCCCCACTAATCCCTTGCGGATCTTGTTACTCTTGGGTGTTTGAGCACCCTAGATGGTAAAGGTCACCTCTGAGCCATATTCCATTCTGGTGAAGCTTCATGGTGTCGTTGGGAGCCTCCAATTAAGTTGTGGAGATAGCCCCAACCTTGTTTGTAAAGGTTCGGTCGTCGCCTTCAAGGGCACCAATAGTGGAATCACGACATCTTGCATTGTGTGAGGGCGTGAGGAGAATATGGTGGCCCTAGTGGCTTCTTGGGGAGCATTGTGCCTCCACATCGCTCCAACAGAGACGTACTTCCTCTCAAAGGGAAGGAACTTCGGTAACACATCCTTATCTACACTGGTGCCACTCTTGGTTATCTCTTACCTTTACTTTTGCAAGCTTTTATTGTGTTCTATCCCTTGCTTGCTTGTTTACTTGTTGTTGTTGCATCATATAGGTTGCTCACCTAGTTGCACATATAGACAACCTAATTTGATCTTAAGTTTAATTTGGTAAAGAAAAGCTAAAAATTGTAAGTTGCCTATTCACCCCCCGCCCGCTCTAGTCAACCATATCGATCCTTTCAATTGGCATCAGAGTGTAGCGACCACGATCCCAATGGACCAAAGTCTCTGTGCTTAAGTGTCATCCCTGGAGTGGTAATGCTGACACACACAATACTCGAAGAATTATAGCAGAGTTCAATCACACACTTATTATATCGAGGTCCTCATAAAGAGTATGAGTACACAAAAATAGTATGGCTGAAGGCCATCTAAACTAAATAACTGTGGAAGCTTTGAAGGTAAATGAGTCCATCAACTCCAACGGCATAGCTGAGTGCATGACAATGACCTATCGCACCTTATTCGTCATCTGAGTAGTCTGCAACATGACATTGCAACCGTGTAGGTCAGTGATGAAGCCATGTACCTAGGGTAGGGTCATGGACCTGTCCAAGGTACCCTCCCCAAGGAAATCTCTAGAAGAAGTTGTTTTTCATTCGACCTGGAAGAATTCCACTCGACGGACTTGAAGACAGCTCGACCATGAAGACTCACTCGACCACTAGGAGATCTAGGGTCACTCCGCATCCAAACGGTCTGTTATTAAGTAGTCTTTATGGCCATGATATCGCTTTATGTAAGACGTTACCAGTAATGTCGGGTCTTTATGTACATTGAATCCTCCTCTACGTGGGCTGGCTGGGGTCTTGGCGCACTCTATATAAGCCACCCCCTCCACAGGCAGAAGGGTTCGCACCCCTGTAACTCTCACGCATATAATCCAGTAGACCGCCTCCGGGCACCGAGACGTAGGGCTGTTACTTCCTCCGAGAAGGGCCTGAACTCGTAAAACTCTTGCATGCACAACTACTCCATTGCTAGGATCTTGCCTCTCCCTTAGTACCCCCCTACACTACTGTCAGACTTAGAACCACGACAGTTGGCGCCCACCATGGGGCCGGTGTCTTAGCGACTTATTGGAGAAGTTGCAATTTTTCCGATTCCCTTCATCATGGTTTCAAGCGGAGTTTTGGTTGAGGGCCGCGAGATCCGTCTCGGCGCGCTTACGTTCGTCGTCGACGACTCTGCCTGGCTGCAGGAAGCTCCACTCGACATCGACGCGCTCCCAGTCCGCGGAGCTACACACTTTCGGGCATGCATCCGCGGTGTCCTCCTGCGGCAACCATCGACCCAGTATCGACCGGTTTTTGTGTCATCCTCCCTCCCAGCTTCCCGCCGGTGCAAGCGCTCCGGTCGGTCGAGGTTTCAGCGGTGGGTGAGGCACGCGGTGGCTCGCCAGTCGACCACCGCCCAGGTCACGGCAATCGAGCCCGACAAATCTCTCTACGGCCTGTTCGACTGGCTCCGCAGAGACTGCATCCGAGTGCGACAGCAGTGATCCAGCGGCAGAGGTCCTGATGGTCAATGGACCACACGGTCCCCCCGGCTTTCAAGGTGTCGAGGGAGGTGACGGCGGAGGCGATCCATCGCACGTCCATGAGGAATACCTCCCTGAGCCCCTCAATTCGCTGCAGAGGGAAGAACTTCGCCGCCGGAACATGGATGCGCTTCACACTCCAATCGTTGGAGAAACCCCTGAGGCTCGCGCCTTAGAGGACGCCCGCTTGGCCAACTTGGCTGAGCGCACTCGACTGGAGAACCTTCAGCGAGCACTCGACGAGCGCGCGCGGCAATGGATTCCTGACTCCAGTCGACGCCAGCTCTTTCCACCTCCGACTCAGGTATATTGAACTCCAATTCAGAATTTAGCAGCTGATGCCCGTATAGCAGAATCAATTCAGCCTTCCCAGTCAGAGGCTGGCAGAGGCTTGATGCAGATCAGAGATTTGCTCCGAGCAGCGGGAGATCAGAATTCAGCTGTATCGCAGTCGCGGAATAGGATTCACAGCAGATCCGTGGCAGCGAACACAGTCCAGTCGGCTCATAGCCCCAGATCGCCCCCGAGGCGTGAAGGGCATGGAGATCGGCATGATTAGTACAGGAACCGTGAGCAGTATGATCACCGATTCGATCGCAACGATCAACGTCGAGTGCCCACTCCTCCCCCAAGGGGTGGGTCCTATGTGCCTCAACAGCAGGATGATAGACGCCAACGCAGTGGCAGACGAAGGATCCCAGTCGACCCCAGGGAACCAGGCTTTGATGCGAGATCCATCATCATTCAAGGCCTGGTCGACCGGAATAGAGCTCACAGAGAGGGTAACGACAGAGATGTACCCACCAGTAGTCGAGTGCATGTCTCCGGACCAGAGTATTTCAGCAGAGCCATCAGAGCCGCAGTGATTCCTCCCAACTTCAGGTTGGTGACTGGAGTGAGTAAGTTCAACGGTGAGTCTAAGCCCGATACTTGGCTTGAAGACTACTGAGTGGCTGTCTAGATCGGCGGCGGAAATGACGAGGTGGCCATGAAACATCTGCCTCTTATGTTGGAGGGATCAGCCAGGGCATGGCTGAATCAGTTGATACCCAGCAACATTTACACGTGGGAAGACCTCTCCCGAGTGTTTGTCAGAATGTTCGAAGGAACATGCAAGCGACCAACAGGACTGACAGAGCTGCAATCTTGTGTGCAGAAGTCGAATGAGACTTTGAGAGATTACATCCAGAGATGGATCACATTGCATCACACAGTAGAGAATGTATCTGATCACCAGGCAGTCTGCGCCTTCAAGGAAGGCGTTAAGTACAGAGAGCTAAGCCTGAAATTCGGTCGAACCGGAGACATGTCTCTGAGTCGAATGATGGAAATAGCCACCAAATATGCCAATGGTGAGGAAGAGGATCGGCTCCGGAGCGGCAAGCACAAGTCAGTCGCCCAGGAAACCGGAGGAGGGAACTCCAGTCGGAAGCAAAAGCGGAAAGCCGAGCCAGCTGCTCCTGGAGAAGCCTTGGCCGTGACTCAAGGAAAGTTCAAAGGAAAGCCCAAGGGGCCTTGGAACCCCAAGAAAGTAAAGGATAAAGAAGGAAACGACGTGATGGATTTACCGTGTCACATCCACACGAAGAAAGATGAAGAGGGTAACTTCATTTACCCCAAGCATACCACTCGACAGTGTTGACTCTTGATACAGCAGTTCCAAGGGAAACAGTCCAAGGATAAGGAAAAAGAGCCGGACAAAGTTGAGGACAAGGGGGATAGTGATGAAGAATATCCTCAGATCAATTCCACCCTGATGATTTTTGCTGACGTTGAGAGCAAAAACCGACTGAAAGTTATAAACCGAGAAGTGAATATGGCCGCTCCGGCGACACCCAATTATCTGAAGTGGTCTCAGATGGCCATCACATTCGACCAGTCAGATCACCCTACGCACATAGCCACCCCTGGGAGGCAGGCACTGGTGGTCGACCTAGTCGTCCAAGGTACTCGACTGACTAAAGTATTGGTGGATGGCGGCAGTAGTTTAAACATACTGTATGCAGAGACGCTGGAAGGGATGGGCATTCCAATGTCCAGACTGAGCACAAGCAACATGAGTTTCTATGGAGTCATTCCTGGCAAGAAGACCGCATCACTCGGCCAGATTGCTCTCGATGTGGTTTTTGGTGACTCCAAGAACTTCCGCAAAGAAAAGTTGACGTTTGAGGTTGTAGATTTCCAGAGTGCCTACCACGCTATTTTGAGCAGGCCAGCTTATGCATGTTTTATGGCTCGACCATGTTACGTGTACCTCAAATTGAAGATGTCTGGCCCTAAAGGAGTGATCACTGTTACTGGTAATCGCAAGAAGGCGGAAGAGTGCTTCCAGAAAGGCTCAAAGATCGCTGATGCTCAAATGGTGGCAGAAGAGTGGCAGGAACACCAGAGAAATGCAGACCCGAGTGATTTGTTGCGAGCCAAGAAGCCCACTATGGAGTCAGCATTTTAGTCATCCGGTGAGACAAAACCAGTTCACATCCACCCGACCGACCCCAACGCTGCTCCGACTAATATCTCCACAACACTCGACCCACAAATAGGAAGAAGCGCTCATCCAGTTCCTCCGTGAGAACTGGGACATCTTTGCATGGAAACCTTCTGACATGCCAGGTGTACCCAGGGGGCTGGCTGAGCACCGTTTGCGAGTTGATTCAAAGGCGAAACCTGTCAAGGAACATCTGCGATGGTCCGCCGTTTAGAAAAGGAAGGCTATTGGCGAAGAGGTGGCTCGGCTCTTAGCAGCAGAGCTTATCCGAGAGATTTACCACTCCGAGTGGCTCGCCAATGTTGTCATGGTCCCCAAGAAGGACAAGTCACTTTGCATGTGCATTGACTTTAAACATATCAATCGGGCCTGCCCAAAAGATCATTTTCCTCTTCCCGCATCGACCAAATAGTCGACTCAACCGCGGGATGTGAGCGACTGTCTTTTTTAGACGGTTATTCCGGGTACCATCAGATCCGTCTGTTTGGACCCGATGAGATCAAAACAACTTTCATCACCCCATTCGGATGCTTCTGTTATGTCACCATGCCATTCGGCCTCAAGAATGCCGGAGCCACGTTCATGAGGATGATTCAGAAGTGTTTGCTCACTCAAATCAGTCGGAATGTGGAAGCATACATGGATGACATTGTGGTTAAGTCTCGGAAAGGTTCCGACCTGCTGACTGACCTCGCTGAAACATTTGCCAACCTCAGGAGGTATGCTATCAAGCTTAATCCATCCAAGTGCACATTCAGAGTTCCTGGCGGGAAGCTGCTTGGTTTTCTCGTTTCCGAATGAGGAATCGATGCAAACCCAGAGAAAGTGGGCACTATACTCCGAATGAAACGACCTATGCGGGTGCACGATGTTCAGAAGCTTACTGGTTGCTTGGCCGCTTTAAGTCGATTCATCTCTCGTCTCGGTGAGAAGGCATTGCCTCTGTACTGATTGATGAAGAAGTCAGATAAGTTCGAGTGGACTCCTGAAGCTGATGCAGCGTTTGCAGAGTTGAAAACCCTGCTTTCCACCCAGCCGGTGCTTGCTGCCCTAATCAGCAAAGAGCCTTTGCTGCTTTACATCGCAGCCACAGGACAAGTCGTCAGTACAGTACTTACGATCGAGCGGGAAGAAGAAGGGAAAGCCTTCAAAGTTCAGCGCCCAGTATATTACATTTTTGAAGTCCTAACCCCATCAAAGCAAAGATACCCTCATTATCAGAAGCTCGTATATGGGATTTATATGACCACGAAGAAAGTTGCTCACTACTTATCTGACCATACCATCACAGTCATCAGCGACGCCCCCTTATCAGAGATTCTGCACAACAGAAATGCAACTCGTCGAGTGGCAAAATGGGCGATTGAACTCCTTCCCCTAGATATCAGATTTGAGGCAAAGAAAGCTATCAAGTCCCAAGCAATAGCAGATTTCCTCGCCGAGTGGACCGAACAGCAGTTACCGACTCAAGTTCACTCGGAGCAATGGACTATGTTCTTTGATGGCTCTAAAATGCTGAATGGTTCTGGTGCCGGGGTAGTGTTGGTTTCCCCCCGAGGAGATAAGCTCAGATATGTACTCCAAATTCACTTTGATTCCTCCAACAACGAAGCAGAATACGAAGCAGTTTTGTATGGGTTGCTTATGGCCATTTCACTCGGCGTCCATCGCCTCATGGTCTACGGTGACTCAGATTTGGTGGTTAATCAAGTGATGAAGGAGTGGGACGTTAGAAGCCCAGCTATGACTGGTTACTGCAACACAGTAAGAAAGCTGGAGAAGAAATTCGAGGGGTTAGAGCTTCATCACGTACCCCGACTGAAAAATCAAGCAACTAATGACTTGGCGAAGATAGGTTCCAAAAGAGAAGCCATTCCCAGTGGCGTGTTTTTGGAACATGTCCACATGCCATCGGTTCAAGAGGATCCTTTCAACGAAGAAGCCCCGCAGCCAAAAAGTGCCACGGATCCGACTGAAGTCGAGGCCCCAGCTGTGGTCAACTTAATCATGGAAGTTCTGGTTATCACTCGCGACTGGACAGTGCCTTACGTCGCGTATATCCTAAGGAAAGAGCTCCCAGAGAATGAAGAAGAGGCTAGGCAGATCGTCCATCGATCCAAGGACTTTACTGTCATGAAGGGACAGTTGTTCAGAGAAAGTGCGACTGGAGTCAGCCAGAAATGCATAACACCGGAAGAAGGTCGAATGATTCTCAACGACATCCACTCGGGGACCTGTGGCCATCATGCGTCCTCTCGGCCCATCGTGGCTAAAGCATACCGAGCGGGTTTTTACTGGCCTAGAGCAAATGAAATGGCGAAGGAGATAGTCGACAAGTGTGAAGGATGTCAGTTCTACTCCAATATGTCACACAAGCCCGCCTCAGCCTTGAAGACCATTCCAATCGTGTGGCCTTTCGCTGTTTGGGGGTTAGATATGGTTGGACCACTGAGAACTGGCAGGAGCGGCTTCACCCATGTATTGGTGGCAGTCAACAAGTTCACCAAGTGGATCGAAGCCAAGCCCATTAAAAATCTTGATGTTGGCACTGCCATCAGCTTCATCAGAGAATTGATATTCAGATATGGAGTTCCGCATAGCATCATCACTAATAATGGGTCAAACTTCGATTCCGATCAATTCAAAGCTTTCTGTGCTTCTCAAGGTACACGAGTCGACTACGCTTCTGTCGCCCACCCCCAGTCGAATGGACAAGCAGAAAGAGCAAATGGCCTAATTCTCAAAGGACTGAAACCCCGGCTGATGCGTGGCCTCAAGCACGCAGCAGGCACGTGGGTCGACAAACTTCCATCAGTTCTTTGGGGATTGAAGACTACTCCAAATCGGTCGACTGGGAGAACTCCGTTCTTTCTGGTCTACGGAGCCGAAGCGGTTCTGCCAAGTGACCTGCTTCACAATGCACCGCGAGTCGAGCTCTACTCTGAAGTCGAAGCAGAACAAGCCCGGCAGGATGCAGTCGACCTTCTGTAAGAAGAAAGAGAGATGGCCATGATCCGATCGACCATCTATCAGCAAGACTTGCGCCGATTCTATGCCAGAAATGTGAAGAGCCGAGCCTTCCAAGAAGGAGACTTGGTCCTCTGAGTGGACCAACAGAAGCCACACAAACTCGCCCCTACTTGGGAAGGCCCCTTCATTGTTACCAAAGTTCTCCACAACGGAGCTTACCGTCTTTACAACGTCGATCGCTAGATTGACAAGCCAGAATGCGGATCTGCTCCGTCCCTTTTATACTTAAGTTTTCACTCGGATGAGTTGTAATAAAAGTACTTCTGTAGTTTATTTATCAAAGCCAAGAGTTTTACAATTTTCCCAGTGATTGTTGTTACTTTTGTCCACATAAAGCAGTCCCCCAGTGGGTGGCTTAGCTGCGAATCCGTTTCGCCTAAGTTTGTAAAAAAATCCTTACCGAGTGGTGAGCCAGCCTTCCACTCGGAGGCTTAGCTGCGAATCCGTTTCGCCTAAGTTTAAACAAAATCCTACTGAGTGGTCAGCCAGCCTTCCACTCGGAGGCTTAGCTGCGAATCCGTTTCGCCTGAGTTTAAACAAAATCCTACCGAGTGGTCATCCAGCCTTCCACTCGGAGGCTTAGCTACGAATCCGTTTTGCCTAAGTTCAAACAAAATCCTACCGAGTGGTAAGCCAGCCTTCCACTCGGAGGCTTAGCTGCAGTCCAAGTACTCGCCTAAGTTCAAACAAAATCCTACCGAGTGGTAAGCCAGCCTTCCACTCGGAGGCTTAGCTACAGCCCAGTGCTCGCCTAAGTTTTTGAAAATCTTACCGAGTGGAGAGCAAACCTCCCACTCGGGGGCTTAGCTGCAGCCCAGTGCTCGCCTACGTTTTTGAAAGTCCTACCGAGTGGAGAGCAAACCTCCCACTCGGGGGCTTAGCTGCAGCCCAGTGCTCGCCTAAGTTTTTGAAAATCCTACCAAGTGGAGAGCAAACCTCCCACTCGGGGGCTTAGCTGTAGCCCAGTGCTCGCCTAAGTTTTTGAAAATCCTACCGAGTGGAGAGCAAACCTCCCACTCGGGGGCTTAGCTGCAGCCCAGTGCTCGCCTAAGTTTTTGAAAATCCTACCGAGTGGAGAGCAAACCTCCCACTCGGGGGCTTAGCTGCAGCTCAACGCTCGCCTAAGTTTTTGAAATCCTTCTGAGTGGAGAGTAAACCTCCCACTCGGAGGCTTAGCTACAGCCCAGTGCTTGCCTAAGCATGACGAGGCACAAGCCGATTGCAATTTGTGCTTCGTTCCTACCTGCAAAAGTGCATCACAAACATTAGTAAATATTCCGAGCGAAGGACAATGATCGTTCGAAGGCGAATGCAAACATATTCAATGGTAAACCCAAGTTCAGATAATGTCCTACGGATCCGGAAGCACTCAGGCACCAAGCCTGTTAAAGTTTATCGATTACAAAAACCACTCGGCATTCCGAGGCAAATTTAAGGCATCAAGCATAGAAGTTTTTTACTCCTCTTGCGGAGGACTGGAAGGCGCAACGAACTCGTCCAGGTCGATTCCATCTGCAATCCGAGTGGCAGCAGCAATGAAGGTCTCCATGAAAGATCGGAAGTCATGCTTCTTGGTATTGGCCACCTTGAGAGACGTCAACTTGTCCTCTCGCGCGTCCTTGCAGTGAACACGGACTAGAGACAGAGCAACGTCGGCACCACACATGGCAGAAGACTTCTTCCATTCTTGCACTCGACTTGGAACTTCGTTCAGTCGAGTCATCAGAGACTCGAGGTCGTTCTGAAGTGTTTCTCCTGGCCAGAGTGCTGTGTCGATGCGCGATGTTGCAACCTTCAGTATCGCAAGATAGTCGACCACAACAGCAACGCGAGACTCGAGACGGAGCACGTTCATGGCGGCTTCATCCTTCACAGGAGAGTTGATGGGATCCATGCCAGTCTCCACTCGACTTGTCTCCTCTTCAAAGTTTTGGCAGAATTCTATGGATACGATCCAAGGATAAGCTAAGGTTCCTACAATAAGTCAGTGATTACCAGTCGGATATAAGGGGTTACCTTCGAGCATGAGGAATAACTTCTTGGCGAGCCCTCCCAGATAAGCCTCTAACTCGTTCTTCTTTCCCGCCAGTTCGCTAGCCTTGTCACTCAGGGCTATCTTTTCCCTCTTCTGTTGGGTGACCTCCTTGTTGGCCGCGTCGAGAGCAGCTTTCAGATTGGTATTCTCCTCTTCAAGTTTGCTGATTGAAGCCAACTTTTCTTCTGCGAGTTTCGTCTTGTCTGAAGCCGCTTTCTGCGCCCCGGCGAGGTCAAGGTCCTTCTTCTTCAGAGCATCCCTTAGTTTATCTGCAAAATGACAGTGAGATCAGACTCAGGAATGGACAAAAAATAAGGGCAGTCGTCAAGGTTCTCACCAAACACACCTTTTGCCTCCTCCTTCGCCTTCATGAAGTTCTCCCGGACAAGCTTCAGATCAAGTTCGATCTGGATATGCTTGTTCTCCAACTCAGTATAACGAGACACAAGCTCGCAAGATTTCTGTGAAAGATCAGTCGACAGACATCAAAGACAAGTCACTTCCGAGTGACTAAGAGAAAAATCGTAGCATTTCTAAGACTACAGCCGAATCAAAATATTCAACTGTAGTCTCGGGGACTACACCCAGTGGGTGCACTCAGCGTGCCCCCACTGGTTCCATGATTCCATTCGACCAGATCGAGGGAAGAAAGAAAAAGAGAGAAAAAAAGAGTTCAAGACATAAAGACTACAGTCGACTGCCAGCAGTCCACCGTAGTCTCGGGGACTACACCCAGTGGGTGCACTCAGCGTGCCCCCACTGTTCCAGACATTTCAATCGACACACCCACTGGGTGTATGACAAATATTAAGATTTTCAGACATAAAGACTATCAGGTATCATATCCTAACAGAACAGGCGGTGTTCAACTAACCTGGACATTGCTCTGAAGAGCTGAACTTGCATCATAAGCTGCTTGGCTGGCGTCTCGGATCGCCTTCACCTGCTCCATCATAACCCCCGCCTGGCGTATGGCTTCCTTGGCAGCACCTGCTTGGTCCTCTGGGACATGGTGTGTGGAGAAGAGGGAAGGTGGATCAGCACTCGATGACGGAGGGCGGGCACTCGTCAACAGCTCCGCAAAGGACACGGTATCCCGAGCAATGTTGCCCCCTTCCAGAACCAATGTCTCAGGTGCTGACACAACCTGAGCAGTCTTGCCAGCAGACGCTTTCCTGTTCCTCCTTTGCCTCAGTGGCGCCTCATCGTCATCATCAGGGAGATCAATGATAATGCTAGGTGGAGCTACAGAAAAGGTTCAAAGTTAAAAATAAAGATCCGATCGATCGAAAGTGAAACTGCACTGATCATACAAGGATGGGAAGTGGCAGCATCCTCCATTTCTTGATCTTCATGCCTGGCTGAGGTCTCAGAAGTAGCAGCACTGCGATTTCAGAAATTAGTCGGTCAGTGATCGGGTCGACCAAGAATATATCCATGTTGAAAGAGAAAACATGAGTTGTGCCATTACCCAGAAACAGTCGGAATCTCCATCCTCATCTTTGGTAGGGCCTTCGCCGGTTTTGTCGGTGCCGCTCGGGGTTGCTTCGACGCTTTCTCAGTCGGCACCGAAGAAGTCGTCCGAGGGTGTTTGGCCGACTGCCCAGCAGGCATGACTCCCTTGCCACGCTCGACTGCAGGATCATGGGCGAGCTTGGACCGTCTTTCAGTACGAGGAGGCTCGACTACCTCCTCCTCTTCCTCCTCCTCTTCCTCATCAAAGCCAGCATCTTCTTCACCCTCGTCGCCGTCCGACTCCCACTCCTCCTGGCTTTCACCTCCACTTCCTTCTTCTTCTTCAGTCTGTTCTTGCGCCCCATTGGGCATCGAGTACATCTCGGTAGTGATCTGGAAGACAACAAACAAAATAAAGGTCAGTTGACCGAATTGCAGCAAAGCGGAACGAAGAAAACAGAGTCACAGTCAGAGAAATGTGGTCAGACCTTGTCTGGTTCGTAGGACTGGTCGAGTGGCGGGATCCTCCTGGCTCCACGAGGATTATCCCTGTTTCCTGTGATGGCGGTCATCCACCTCTCCAGAGTGACATCGTCGACTTCCTCCGGGTGGACCCGAGTGGTATCTTCAGTACCAGAGTACAACCACATCGGATGGCCCTGATATTGAAGTGGCTGAATGCTCCGTCGAAGGAAAACCTCTAGAAGATCCATGCCCGTCACTCCGTCGCGAATGAGCTGGACCACGCACTCCATCAACATCCTAACCTGAGCCTTCTCCTCCAGAAGCACATTCAGAGAAGATGGCTTGTTCACTCGGTCCATGGAGAACGGAGAGAGGCCAGTCGACTGCCCTGGCGTCGACTGGTCTTGGCAGTAGAACCAGGTCGACTGCCACCCTCGAACTGACTCGGGAAGGGTCATGGGTGGAAAGGCGCTCTTACTCCTCATCTGAACTCCAAGACCCCCACACATCTGGATCACTTGGGTTCTCTCGTCACTCGGGCTAGCCTTTTTCACCGTCTGAGAGCGATAGGTGAAAATGTGTTTGAAAAGACCCCAGTGCGGCTGACAACCCAAGAAGTTTTCGCACAAGGACACGAAAGCGGCGAGGTAGGCAATGGAGTTGGGCGTGAAGTGATGAAGTTGTGCCCCAAAGAAGTTCAGAAACCCCCGAAAGAAAAGATTCGGCGGCAGAGAAAAACCACGATCTACATGGGTGGCTAAGAGGACACACTCACCCTCCTGAGGCTGCGGCTGCCACTCCTTCCCCGGAAGCCTTGCTGACCCATGGGGGATCAGTCCTTCGTTGGCTAGGTCGTCGAGGTCCTTCTGGGTGATGGTCGAGCGGATCCAATCTCCCTGGATCTAGCCTTGTGGCAGGCCGGACCACGACGAGGATCCGCCCCGACTAGTCGCTCTCCCCTTCGCCTTCACCTCGCCTTCTTTGCCCGCTCCAAAGCCGCCGTGTTTTCCTTCACCATCGTCGCCGGCGAGGCGCACAAGGAGCAACGGGGCGGAGGAGGAAGCGAGTGCAGCAGGCAAGCACAAGGAAGAGGGAGAGGGGATTGAGGGCGCACTGTTCGAAACCCCCTCGTCCGGTGCCTTATATGAGGCCTCTCCTGAGTGGCTGATTGATGGGCCCGGACGATCCTGTCAAATCCCGCGATAGGCGTGCACGTGATACGTGGAGAAAAAGATGGCACGGGGATCGAGGCGTCTTTGCCTTATCCCATCCGAGTACCGCGGCCTCCTCCACTTCGCACGCTCCCCAAAATTCGGATCCCGGCAAATCCGCAGATAGCAGAGCAACCTGTCAGACAGCAGATTTCCTCCGTTCCGTCGCCCGAAAATCTCCAAGTTTGTAAAGTTCACTCGGCAGGCGCAAAGAATGGATCAAGGCGACTGAAAGAGAAGTTGACGGCATCACCAAAAAGTCATTGATCCAGAGTAAGACACTCACGCAGCACGAAAAGCAGGTCGGGAGAATTCTCAACTCCTTCCTCACTCAAACCTCGATCCATTCGGGGGCTAATGATGAAGCCATGTACCTAGGGTAGGGTCATGGACCTGTCCAAGGTACCCTCCCCAAGGACATCTCTAGAAGAAGCTGTTTTTCAGTCGACCTAGAAGAATTCCACTCGACGGACTTGAAGACAGCTCGACCATGAAGACTCACTCGACCACCAGGAGATCTAGGGTCACTCCGCATCCAAACGGTCTGTTATTAAGTAGTCTTTATGGCCATGATATCGCTTTATGTAAGACGTTACCAGGAACGTCTGGTCTTTATGTACATTGAATCCTCCTCTACGTGGGCTGGCTGGGGTCTTGGCGCACTCTATATAAGCCACCCCCTCCACAGGTAGAAGGGTTCGCATCCCTGTAACTCTCACGCATATAATCCAGTCGACCGCCTTCGGGCACAGAGACGTAGGGCTGTTACTTCCTCCGAGAAGGGCCTGAACTCGTAAAACTCTTGCGTGCACAACTACTCCATTGCTAGGATCTTGCCTCTCCCTTAGTACCCCCTACACTACTGTCAGACTTAGAACCACGACAGTCAGCACATTGAGTATGCTGGCAAAGTTGCACTGTAAAGCAATGAATGCAAGAACTATATCTACATGCAATATTTGGCTGGTGGATGCTCTAAGTTTATGATTTTGCATAAAGCTAGTTTTTCCCTACAACAAAGGAATAAAATTTTATTTACTACTCCCAAGTTATACCAATATTTGAGAAGGTTCCTCCAACTCAAATCCCAACTAAACAAGTATCATCACTAAACCCAATTCAATTAATTAAAGAGTGATGAGATCAACAATAATATCCAATTCTAGATACTCAAGATGTCCATAACCGGGGACACGACTAACCATGATTAGTTTATGCACTCTATAGAGGTTGCACACTTTTCCCCACAAGACTCGGCCGCATCCATGATCGAAAGATCGAGATATAGTCTTTCTGAAGCATTAACTCTCTACTCCGGGCAGACTGGTACACCTACTTTCCCCTACATCTACTAGTCCACCTCTTTGAGATCTCATACAACTTACTCAACTATGCCAGAGCCCATAATAGCTTGTGGCTGCACACGGAAGTTTCTAGGAATGAAATATCATATGATCCCTTTGAGCCTGGGTGGCGAACCGAGGAAAAATCACACGGGTACTCCGGGATTTCCCAAACGGACAAACACTGGATTCTCCTGGTACCCCAACCAATCCACCTAGATGTGTATTAAAGTTTCCACCTTAATGTTATCCAAGGTTAATAACTCTCATAACTTCCATGTGTATCACAATCCAATCCCCGTCTACGAGCATGGCTAAGCAATAGTTGAGCATAACGTATATTCCTGGGGTGATCAAAATGTATTAGGTTCCTACCTCAAGTACTACAACCAAACCACAAGTTCCCAATCCTACTCATGCAAGTATTTGAGAGGCATAACTACTGCATAGTAAAAACTGGGTATAGAAGAGTATGATCAAAGTGTAACTTGCCTTGCTGACGATATGCACACCCTAGAGATTCATAGTAACAAGCTTCGCACTCCGGATAATCTAGCATAGACAAACAGTAGCATACATAAGCAATCACTCAAACGAAACAAAGAAAAGTCGAGAAAAGATCCAAATAAAGCTCGAAACACTCAAACCACTAAACTAAACAGAAAACAAAACCTAAAAGTATTATTTTCATGTGGATTAGATCTTAACAGTAGGTACATCTGATTAGCTACAATTTGCAAAAAGAATCAACTCAAATGGAGTTATGAAACTCAAGATACAAATGAAATAAGATCGTTTACTAATCTGAACTAAACTCAAATTTTAAATTGTAAAAATCATGTTCAAGTTGATTTACTAGAATGAAGAGATCGTTACGAAGATTTAGGCGTTGGTTTCATATAATTCGGATAAACTAGCAAAAAGTTATGCTAGTTATAAGATCAGGGGCTAATCGCAAAAAAACTTAACGTGGATAGGTCCCTGGCCAGAAATAAAACTAAAAAGAAAAATATACAAAACGAACGTTCACTAACAGAACTAAATGAATGAATCCGTTCATTAAAACAATCTAACGGGTGAACATTCACTAACTAACAAACTAACTAAAGAAAACCGTCTAATAACCAAATCGAACAAAACCGAAAAACCCCGGTGAACCGGCGGTTTTTACCGGCTAAACGAAAAAGATCGTCGGCGGCGGGATTCGGCGAGGTGGCGGCGGGATCCGACGGTGAAGCGAGGCGGCGGCAGCGTGAGGCGGCAGCGGCTTGTGGCGGCATGGTGTGGGCGGCGACGGAGTAGCGGCGGCGGATGAGGTGTGGGTCGGCGGCGGCTGATGAGGTGGAGGGGCGGCGGCTTTGGCAGCTTACAAACTATTTGGTTAGAACTAACCCAGACAGACGCTGTTTATAATATTTGATGTATACACAGGTCACGTTTGGCAGCTCCAACGTATCTATAATATTTGATGTATACATGCCATGTTTATAATATTTCTACATGATTTTGGTATGATTTGGTTAGAACTAACCCAGACAGACGCTGTTTTCAGCAGAACTACCGTGGTGTTGTTTTTGTGCAGAAATAAAAGTTCTTAGAATGCGCTGAAAATCAACGAAGATTTTTTCTGAAAAATATAAAAAATACTAGAACAAAGAGTTACCCGAGAGGAGGCCCGGGGGCCCACGAGGGTGGTGTTGGGTTCTACGGTAGGGTGCGTCGACTGCAATTTAAAAATTCCTACGCGTAGAACAACCAAGAACATGCTACGGGAGATGGATCACAGTTCGTTACCACTAGACGCGTAGTGCTGTGCAGCGGAAGAAGAGTTGGGGCAGCG
The DNA here is from genome assembly GCF_018294505.1 of Triticum aestivum. Lineage (NCBI taxonomy): Eukaryota > Viridiplantae > Streptophyta > Magnoliopsida > Poales > Poaceae > Triticum > Triticum aestivum. The sequence goes on from NC_057804.1 coordinate 41,560,389, forward strand.
CGTCTGCATGGATCGTCTCCTCCTCGTCCGATCTCCCTCGAACAACGGTCGTCCGATCCCACGTACAAGTTCACCGGAGCGGCGCAAGTGCACCGCCTCTAACGGTATCCACGCGTGCAGGAGGAACACCGTGCGACAGACTGCTAGGTACGATCACACAGTCGGCAATGAGTGGAGGTGGCTATTCACAACACATGCAAACCCTAGTCGCAGCACCAAAGCGATCAACCGCTTGAGTGTGCCGCACCCCCACTTTATGTAGGCGTCCGTCGCAGGCTCAACACTTGGGCCTTGCATGGACCCCAAAGCCCAAAGTCTACTCGGTCACGTTCCTAGTCCAGTTCGGATCAAATCCGACTAGTGTCCTACGAACTGACCTCGTAGGTTCCTTCCCTTAAGCGTGCGACCCCTTAGGTTCAAGTCGGCTTGGTCATAGTTCGGATCACCTTCGACCTGCAAGGTTGGTAGCGGCCTCTAGCAAGGCATGCCAACCACTAAGCAGACTATGAAGCTGGTTAGGCGAACCTGTACAACGTGTCACACTTCTGTTCCCTTTGCCTCACGATATATGTTGTCAGGCTCAAGGCGAGACTGTCATCCTTGTGCTAGCCCGACCTCTTTCTCGTTCCAGTGATTCCGACCACTATCCGAATTATCTCATAATCCTTGTCGCATGGCAATGCTTATCCTGGTCGGATCACACGAGGGCCCTAGAGTATATCTCTCCTAATCGGAGGGGCAAATCCCATCTTGCTCGACCATGTCTCGCAGCATGGGACTGGACAAACTCGAAACCTACCTTTGTAACTACCCAGTCACGGAGTAGCATTTGGTCGACCCAAAGCAAGTCTTTCACCATCCTGAGTACATGCGTCAGTTCAGGTCTAAGGACATAGAACGTATGTTGTACTAGAGACTCACAGATGACATATCGCTGCGTCTCATAGTTGGGTCTGTCCGACTCGGACCTTATCTCGATTCGGATCCGACTATGTCGAATCCGACCAGATCCTTCCAAGTCCATATTATCCGGTTAGCATCCAATGCTCCATGGATAGTGAGACCAAGCCATCGACCATGTCATATGCTAGTCTAGTCGGCTGCGCGTCCACACAACCCTTTTGACTAGGGACCTTTTACGACAGTCATCATACAATCCATAGTCCCACAAACAAGTCACGCACTTGCTAATACACATCATTGATAATGTCCAAGGACTATCTTTATTCATAAACACATAGGAAATATCATCATACATGATTGCCTCTAGGGCATATCTCCAACAGTCTCCCACTTGCACTAGAGTCAATCAAATAGACATCGAATGCCCATAGCTCTAATGTGCCCCTCATGCTTGGGTTGTGGAAGCGGCTTAGTCAACGGATCTGCAACATTTGCATCCGTGTGAATTTTGCATATGTCTACATCACCATGCTTTACGATCTTTCGTATCAGGTGATATCTCCGATCTATGTGTCTGAAAGTGCGTTATGTCGACTAGAGGGGGGGTGAATAGGCGATTTTTATGAATTCTTCACTGAGGAATTTGCCGGTGAGGAAATTCCTTAGCGAAGAACTATTAGCAGCGGAATAAGTACTCAGAAGTAAGCATAACAGAATACAAGCATGGTCATCATGATGAAATGAAGACTAGCACAGAGTACAGAAAGCGTAATCACAGGATAACACAAGATGAAGACAAACAGACTGAAGAAATTGAACTGAGGAAATTGAGAAAGTCTTCAGTCAAAGTCTTCAAACACAGATATGAACAAACACTCAACACAGTAATGAGGAAATGAAAGGGTTGAGGAAATAGAACCAGTAGGTTGGTGAAGACAATGATTTGGTAGACCAGTTCCAACTGCTGTCTCAGTTGTACGTCTGGTTGGAGCGGCTGAGTATTTAAACTCGAGGACACACAGTCCCGGACACCCAGTCGCTGAGCACGCAGCTCAGGACACCCAGTCCTCACCGTATTCTCCTTGAACTAAGGTCACGCAGACCTCGTCCAATCACTCGTGGTAAGTCTTCAGGCGACTTCCAAACCTTCACAGACTTGGTCACTCGGCGATCCACAATTCCTCTTGGATGCTCTAGACCTTGACGCCTAACCGTCTGGAAGAAGCACAGTCTTCAAAGGTAACAAGCGTCGGATCCACGCAGGATCAATTTCTTCAGTGATGCTCAATCACTTTGGGTTTGTAGGGGTTTGGTTTTGGGTTTTCCTCACTCGATGATTTTCGCTCAAAGTCCTCGGAGGATGGGTTGCTCTCAAATGACAAGTGTCAAGTTCTCTCGGAGCAGCCAACCAGCTAGTGGTTGTAGGGGGCGGCTATTTATAGCCTAGGGAGCAGCCCGACATGATAAGACATAAATGCCCCTCAATGATATGACCGTTAGGTGGATAAGATATTTTGGGACAGCTGGCGCGCAGCACAGCAACGGTCGGAAATTTGACTCTCAAATTCCTCAGGGCTATCATGTTCCTCACTGTGTAGGTAATTCGTACTGACGAATTCCTAACTCCTCAGTCAGAACAAATTCATCAGTGACCAGAAGAACTTCGTCTCTGTCACTGAAGAAAGTGACTGAACTGTATGAGATTTCCAAAGGCTTCACTCGAAGGGATTGGTAGGTGTAGGATTTTGAGTTGAGCATCACATGGAAATTTTTCCTTAGTATTTCCTCGACCCCCTTTAACAGTACGGTGTTTCCTATGACTCAAGAAAGAGAAAATGAAACTACGAAAACAAAAGTCTTCACGCTTCATGTTCCACAAATGAATACCAAGTCTTCAAGGTCACACCAATTTCTTCACTTTCAAAGTCTTCAGAAAGTCTTCAGAATATCAAAGTCTTCAGTTGAAGAACTTCATTTTTAGGGGTCGACTTTCTCTGTAAATATCAAACTCCTCATAGACTTATAGACCTGTGTACACTCACAAACGCATTAGTCCCTTAACCTATAAGTCTTCAATACACCAAAATCACTAAGGGGCACTAGATGCACTTACAATCTCCCCCTTTTTGGTGATTGATGACAACATAGGTTAAGTTTTCAACGGGGATAAACATATGAAGTGTATACACTGATATTGAGGAATTTGATTACAAGATATAGTAGAACTCCCCCTGAAGATGTGCATAGTGAGGAATTTGCTTTTGAGGCAATGCACATTTGAAGAGTTGAATCATGGAGATCTCCCCCTATATCTTGTAATTCATACACGCATTTGATATATAATATGAAGAATTTGAAATGCATGATGAAATATGGTGCCTGATGTGATTCAGCATGCGTGCAATGTCATTAACGAGGAATAAGCATGCAAAGCATAATGCAACAAAAGTATCAGCGCACCATCGGGTTTAAGATTACAACTCGATCCAAATAAAAGTTTCAGAAGAACGAGAGTTGTAACTTAAAAAAATGCCCTTAATATAGACCCCGCTTGAAGACTAACTCAGATTTCTCCCCCTTTGTCATCAAATGACCAAAAGGATTGAAACTGAGGACTAACGCCCCTGAAGAATTTCAAGTCGATGGAGGAGCGCCAGCGTTGTCGGGGTTGTTTGTTGAAGCAGGGCCTGCCGCAGTGTCGTCCAAATCTTCATACTCATCAGTGTCACGCGATGAAGAATAAGAGCTGGCCACCAAGGAAGGAACTTTGACCTTCTTGAATTTCTTCGGTGGAGGTGCAGACCAGTCAAATTCTTCCTTGAGACCCATATTCTTCAGATCTGCAGCGCTGTAGACATGAGAGAGAACAGCCCAGGTACGGTTGAAGGTTTCATGGAGGTAGTATTGGTTTTTCTTCACTGCATTGTGTGTTGAGGTCATGTTGTGAAGAATTGAACCAAACTGACGCTTGACCCATTTGTGATTGCGATCAACCTTCTGATGAAGACTGAGGAGTAACTCACGGTCAGTCATCACCCTGGGTGCTGTGGCTTGAGGATTTTGCTTGGCTGAGGTATTTGCGGCAGAGTCATGTGTGGCAGAATCGTCATTGGTAGAGTAAGAGGCAGCCTTGCGAAATTGACCATCCAATGGACGAATGCCTTCATCGATCACAGCAGCGGCCTTACCTTTATCATCAGCTGATGAAACTGTCCGTTTGAGGACTTCAATGGGAGGCAAGTAGCTACCGTGGTTCAGAGTGTCAGCTTTGTAATTCAGTGAAGATCTTGCCCTGATGAATCTCATAATCCAAGGAGCATAGGGCTTCAGCTCGAATGGTGACATAGCAATATTGGCCAGAGTCCTCATGAAGAAATCATGGAAGTTGACGGGAACGCCATGAATGATGTTGAAAAGCATATTCTTCATGATGCCAACGACTTCTTCATCATTTGAGTCGTGGCCTTTGATGGGACTCATTGTCTTCGTCAGAATTCGATAGACAGTCCGAGGCACATACAGTAATTCCTTGACGAGGAATTTGGTTCGTGGGGCCTGCCTTGGCTTCAAAGGCTTCATCAGCACTTGCATATAGTGATTTGAAAGTTCTGGTTCGTTGTAGATACAACGAGCACCATCAAGTGGAGGACTGAGTGGTAGAGCACGAAGCAATTCAGTTGCTGGTGCCTTGTAGTGAGTATTTTCAGACATCCAGTCTAATACCCATGAGTTCACGTCTTCAGCGTCTCCGGTGATGTGCAGAGTTGCATAGAATTGAAGAATGAGTTCTTCATTCCAGTCACAGATATCAATGCAGAAATTCAGAAGTCCTGCATCGTGAAGAACACTGAGGACTGGCTCAAAGCCGGGCAGAGACTCCATGTCCACATGAGGAATATGTGCATGATCGAAGACTTTGTCTTTGTTGAAGAGCACTGAGGAATAGAAATTGGCTTGGCTGGCAGTCCAGAAACGCCTCTTCCTTATGCGAGCAGAATCATATGGATTATAATCAGTGAAGAATACGTGCTCGGCAAAGAAATCTTCAGCCTTGAACTTCTGTTTGCTTGAGAACGGATTCTTTTGCTTTGGCAGAGGGGTGTCAGTGAGTTGCATCACCACCTCAGGAATCGCGAGCTCAGGTTCTTCAGGCTGAGGAATTTCTTGTTCCTCAACAGGTGCAGTCTGAGGATCAGCAGCAGCAGGTTCATCAGCACTAGTGGCTGGAATTTCTTCATGGACAGATGAAGTGGGATGAGTTTCTTCAGAGCCCATTTGAACAGTTGGTGCAGGGGACTGAGGTATCTGTTGGAGTGGGGTGAAGAGTGGAGAATTTGGATGTTGACTTTCCCAAAAGTCATCGTTCATCACTGGCGTTGTGCTTCCAATATCCACATCTTCTTCAAGTTCCTCAACACCGGCCTCTTCAGCTGTGAACTGAGGCATAGGCGAGGAAATGATTGGGGTTGAAGGGATTGCTTCCACTTCAATTTCTTCATCAATCTGCTCTGACGAAGCAGCAGAATGATTTTCTTCATCAGATCCGCTTGGGATCTCATAGTCTTCTCCAAAAGGAACAAGGTCCTTTGATGGCATGGAGGAAATCGGAACAGCATTAATTGGATTTTCGAGTGAGCTGGTCGTTGGCTTCATTTTCTTCGCAGCCGAAGAGTTTGACGCAGCTGATGCCTTCCTTTTCTTCACTGCAGCTCGCTCTGCAGCCTTGGTCTTCTTCACATCGAATGCACATGGAAGAATTGGAGTTGGTGTAGGTGCAGATGGAGCTGAGGAATCTGGTTGATTTTCTACAGGCGCAACTGATGCAGTTGCCCTGACTTCTTCAGTTTCTTCAGGCGCACCACTAGTGGATGCCCTGGCAATTTCTTCAGCGGCTGGAATGGGATCATCAGCCCTGGAACTAGCATTTTCATCAGCAGCCTGAACTTCATCAGCGGTGTTGGCATGTTCTTCAGTCGGCTGAGCTGAGACTCCAGCCTGAGGAATTTCATGTTGCGTTGGGGCAGCAACATTGGTGAATTTCTTCGTCAGGTTGACGAATCTGACTTTGGCTCCTTGCCAATCAGCATAGTAGGCATCAAAGTCATTGCTGAGGGCTTGAATTTCAGACTGAGCCTGGAGAAGTTCCTCAGGTGTCATTCTGACAACGTTTTTCTTCAGGAGCTTCTCCTTTCTGTATTGAGCTTTCTTAATCTCTCTTGCCTTTTCAAACTTCCATTTCTCTTCAGTGATGAAATGGGTCAACATATGACTTTGTCCAGGGGTCAGATGAAAATCAGGCATTGGGGTGTTTGGATCCTTGTGCCAGAGATCAATATAATCGAGGATTTTCCTCGGATCCAACAGCAGTGGCACAGATGTGCCTTTGGCTCTAGCGGCCTTCACCTGTCTGTCTCTGATGATTTCTGCAAGTTCATCATCAGAAGCTTCATCATCAGAAGGCACATGGAATGCGACCTGTTTCTTCTTTGGACTTGGCCGAGGACCTCGTCCAGCTGTTGCTTTGGTCTTCAGCAGAGTCGGGCCAGATGATGACTTTGGTGCAGCTGAGGAACTTGCTGAAACACCAGAGGCAATCGAGAAACCAGCAGTCCTTTGACATGTAGCCAGATGCACAGGAGCTGAGGACTTTGGTGGAGCAGTAGCAGTGTGAGGAATTTGCCGTGGGGGCGCTGCTGAGGAACTTGGCCGTGAGGGCGCTGTTGGTGAAGCACTTGGCTTACGAGCAGGCTTCTTTGGCATGGATTTCCTTGGTTTGACCGAGGCCTCAGTAGCAGTAGCAGTGGCAGAATCCTCATTGAATTTCTTCACTGCCTCCTTGGCTTGTCTTGCCAATTTAGCTTGGCGCTTAGCCCATTCTTCAGGAAAGTCCTCACCACGTTTGATGCTTGTGGGATCAGCTACTTGGCCAGGTGCCAATGGAGCTCTTGGGCATGGAGGATTGAGGGCGAATTTCTTCATGTACTTTGGAGTCACATATCTGTATTCCCTCCATTCCCTTGCCCATCTCCGTTCAATCTTCTGAATGCGCACCTTGCGCTGATTTTTGTTTTCTTTGCCAAATTTTGCTTCATCAGGTGTGCAATAGTCAGCATAAATTTCCTCAGGGATTTCAAACGCAGTCATAACCTCAGGTTTCTTTCCTCCTTTCTGCGGCTTCTTACCGTCTGCCATATTCTTCAGTTGAGGAATTTGAACAATTGAGTTCTCTGAAGAAGTATGCAGTTTTTCTTCGAGGAACGCTGCAAATGAGTTAAGTTGATGAGAACCTAGTGATTCAGCAGCAGACATGAGTACCTGTGAACAGAGTACAGGTGCGAGGAATTCGGAGAGGTCATATGCGTTCTGAGAAGGTTTTTCGAAAAGAACAAGTTTTGAGGAATTTGACCAGATGAACCTTGAGGAATTTCACTAAGCGTTCTTGTCTTAGGTTCCAGAGTTGTACAGATCGAAGATCCACACAATTAGGGAATCTTGAAGAAAATGATTGCTTAGAGAAACAGTTCAAGATCATATGATGTGTGTGGTGTTCATATGTGTGAAGATTTGAAGAATAAACACCTTTGAAGATTTTCAGGAAAGCTTGAGAATCAAAGCGAGTAATAAAAGTAACTTTTAATTACCCGAAGTGAAGAACACGACGAACTGAGAAGAACAGATGGGAAGTTCGTCAGGTTAGATCTTCCTTGCCCTAACTCGGCGGAGGAAGACAGCTACGGCGGCGGCGGAGTGAAGATTTCCGCGGTCGGCGTGAGTACGACGGCGACGAGGTCGAGGCAGCGAAGCTCTTCCTCACCGGCGACGATGGAGTAGCGGCGGCGCTAGGGTTTGAGGAGCTCGAGTGAGAGAGTAGCGATCGAGCGGAGTAAATGAAGTGAGGAAGGGGAGAGGGGTATTTATAGACACGGTGAAAAACTGTTCGCCCGAAGATTTGGGACGAACGTGCCCCTGCCCTTTCTCCTTCACGCGACATGTGTCACCCACGTACTGTGTAGTGGAGATCGTGTACGATCGTGGGTGAATAGAATAATGCATCGTGGGATGCGGAACAGTTTGAGCGGCAAAACCGAAAGTTTGGATAAGATTTGTTTTAAAGTTTCGTTCGCAATTTCTTCAGCTGACAAGGACACAGTGAAGATTTTGAACGAGTTTCAAATAGAACGCACATGAAGAATTTGTGAATAGATTGGGTTGAGTATAGCATAGAGGGGGAAGGGTCCGATCACATTCACTTAGCAGAAAAACAACTTGAAGAAATAGCTATAAGTGAATGTTGTAGAGGACGTAAACTCATATATATATATATATAGCCAATGAAGAAAAACGAAGGGAACAGTGAAGATTTTGCAAAGTTGAAGAATTTGAAAAACTGAAGAATTTCAAAACTGAGAAAAAAAACTCAAATTGAAGATTTTCAACTTTTTGTGGTGGCGTGACCCACCGTATAAGAATGATGATTTCAGACACCGCATACAATTGTCATAGGGTTCTGAGAATCAAATTCTTCATTAATTTCTTCACACTTAGAGTATTATTCTTCATTGATTGAAGAAAAACGTTTCTTCATGTGTTGCACATCTAAGTCATCAATTTTGCATAAGTGTTAGGATGTGTGTCCTTTTCAAAGAACATTCGAAGATTCTAAGATATTTAGCTCACACCGCAACTTGCTAAATCTCTTCTCATCCAAGGGCTTAGTGAAGATATCAGCTAGCTGTTCTTCAGTCTTCACGTGCTCGATGGAGATGTCGCCCTTCAACACATGATCACGAAGAAAATGATGACGAATCTGAATGTGCTTTGTCTTCGAGTGCTGAACTGGGTTGTGAGCAATCTTGATGGCACTCTCATTGTCGCAGAGGAGAGGCACATTCTTCACGTTGACGCCATAGTCCTTGAGTGTTTGCTTCATCCAAAGCAGTTGAGCACAGCAAGAGCCAGCAGCAATGTATTCAGCTTCCGCAGTAGACAGTGATACGCAGTTCTGTTTCTTCGAGGACCAACAGACCAAAGATCGTCCGAGGAAATGACAAGTGCCAGAAGTTGACTTGCGGTCCACACGATCACCAGCATAGTCAGAGTCAGAATATCCAATGAGATCAAAAGCAGAGCCCTTGGGGTACCATAATCCTAGTGTTGGTGTGTGAGCTAGATATCGAAGAATATGCTTCACAGCCTTATGGTGTGATTCCTTCGGTGCAGCTTGAAATCGGGCACACATGCAAACACTAAGCATTATATCTGGCCTAGATGCACATAAGTACAATAAAGAACCAATCATGGAGCGGTATACCTTGTGATCGAAGTCAATACCATTTTCATCAGTGCATAGATGGCCTTTTGTGGGCATAGGAATTTTGACGCCTTTGCAATCTTGCATGCCGAATTTCCTCAGTACATCTTTGAGGTATTTCTCCTGAGATATGAATATGCCATTGCGCTGTTGACGAATTTGAAGACCTAAGAAGAATTTCAACTCTCCCATCATAGACATTTGATATTCTTCACTCATCATATAGGCAAATTCATCACTATAACGTTGGTCAGTACAGCCAAAGATAATATCATCAACATATATTTGGCACACAAACAGTTCACCATCATAAGATTTAGTAAAGAGAGTAGGGTCGAGTGAACCGGGTGTGAAGCCATTCTTCACGAAGAATTCCTTCAATGTATCATACCACGCCTGAGGGGCTTGCTTGAGGCCATAGAGGGCCTTATTAAGTCTGAATACTTTGTCAGGATTCTTTGGATCTTCAAAACTTGGGGGTTGAGCAACATATACTTCTTCCTCAAGCTTACCATTGAGGAATGCACTTTTCACATCCATTTGATATAAGATGATATCATGATGATTAGCATAAGCAAGTAATATGCGAATAGCCTCAGGTCTAGCAACAGGTGCAAAAGTTTCATCGAAATCAATTCCTTCAACCTGTGTGTAGCCTTGAGCTTCCAGTCGTGCCTTATTCCTTACCACAAGGCCATTTTCATCTTGCTTGTTGCGGTAGATCCACTTTGTGCCAATGATATTATGCTTGCGAGGATCTGGACGTTTGACCAGTTCCCAGACATTGTTGAGCTCGAACTGATGTAATTCTTCTTGCATAGCCTGAATCCACTCCGGCTCCAAAAATGCTTCATCTACCTTAGTGGGCTCTGTGATAGAGACAAAAGCATAGTGCCCACAAAAGTTAGATAAATGTGAAGCTTTTGAGCGTGTGAGAGGACCTGGCGCTTCAATGTCATCGATGATCTTGTCAACTTGTACTTCTTTTGCAACGCGAGGATGAGCTGGTTGTCGTCGAGGTATTTGATCATTTTCCTCAGCACCATTGTCTTCAGCATTATTTTCAGGTGCGTCAGCTCGACGTTCTTCGCGTACTGGAATGAATTCTTCAGCAAATTCTTCAGTAGGAATGACATCCTCAGTTGCCTTGAACTTGATAGAATCCTCAGGTGCTGGTTCATCTAACACAGAAGGTAGGTGCTCTATTGGGTTTCTTGTCAGTGAGGAGTTCATAGGCCGTCTTCTTGAAGAATTTGTGAAGATATACTCTATTGATGATGTGGCATGCAGTATCAATTGCATCAATCCAAAAACAATGAGGCGTTTTGTATTCATCAAGCATAGTGCGAGCCATCTCAACAAGAGTTCTGTTCTTGCGCTCCATGATGCCATTTTGCTGAGGAGTATAAGGAGCAGATAACTCATGAGTAATACCAAGTTCATCAAGATAGTCATCAAGACCGGAATTCTTGAACTCAGTTCCATTGTCACTTCTAATGTGCTTGATCTTCACACCAAAGTTGGTTGAAGCCCTCGAGGAAAATCGTTTGAAGACTTCTTGCACTTCATGTTTGTAAGTAACAATGTGTACCCATGTATATCGAGAGTAATCATCAACAATGACAAAACCATATAGAGATGCAGCATTAGAGACTCTGAGTAATGATTAGGTCCAAAGAGGTCCATGTGAAGCAATTCGAATGGACGAGTAGTGGTCATGATAGTCTTTGCTGGATGCTTGGCCTTGGTCATTTTTCCAGCTTCACAGGCTCCGCATAAGTGATCCTTGAGGAATTTGACATTCTCAATGTCAATGACATGCTTCTTCTTCGCAAGCGTGTGCAAATTCCTCATGCTTGCATGACCAAGTCGTCGATGCCATAGCCAGCCTTCTGAAGCTTTTGTAAGTAGACACACGGCTGGTTGTGGTCCTGTAGAGAAATCAACAATATACAAATCTCCTCTCCTAAAGCCTTCGAAGACTTTGGAATTGTCAGCTTCCATAATCACAACACAGCGATACTTGCCAAAGACAACAACCATATCAAGATCACAAAGCATTGAGACTGACATGAGGTTGTATCCTAAGGACTCAACAAGCATGACTTTGTCCATGTGTTTATCCTTAGAGATCGCAACCTTACCAAGACCCAATACCTGACTTTTGCCTTTGTCAGCAAAGATGATATGCTTCAGATGTGACTGTGATAAGGGAGCATCCATCAAAAGATTCTTGTCACCAGTCATGTGATTTGTACATCCACTATCGAGGACCCATTCAGTGGTTTTGGGTTGATCATCCTGCAGATGAATTAGTGTAACTTACAATCTCATATGCTTCATCAGTGAAGAATATGATATCAAGTTCATCAGATGAATTTCATCAAGCGGTAAACAGATATAGCAGTATGAGGACGTGTGAAATGAAAGTTCATTTCATCATGGTTAGCCTGCGTCCTTTCAGGCAATTTTGTCAGGTCCCCAGCAAATTCTTCAGACGTTAAGGCACATCTGGAGACCTGACCCTGCATAAGAGATTAGTTCTTTTTCTTCACCGCCCACATCTGAAGGGGTGGCAAAGAGTTCATCACTCTGCGAGCACCATACGAGAATGGTGGCATAGAAGCCAAACCATTTCGTTTCACATAAGAGGGGTTAGGGTAAGCATATGAATAAGCAGAGAAATTCTTCGAGGACTTATGAACATAATGATTTGAAGAATAATGTGCATACTCGTAGCCCTTAGCTTTACCCTGCGAAACAGAGTTGTTAGCACGATGATAATCATATGAGGACTTTGATCCATTTGAGGAATTTGATCCACGTGAGGAATTTGGTCCATATGAGGACTTGGATCCATATGAAGAATTAGGTCCATATGAAGAGTTTGTTCTGGGGTTCCTATTCTTCACAGGTGGTGTCATGAGGACATTCACCTGAAGACCTTCAACATAACTTTTGGGAACCCAGATTTTCTTCATAGGGGAACCGTTCCTGCAGTTAGTCCCAACATATCTAGCAAATACTTCACCATTCTGATTTTTGAACAGTTTATAGTTGGAGTCAAATGACTCATCAGAAGAATGAGGAGATTCACATGTAAAGCCAGATAACTTGGATGGATCAACTGGAGGTTCCTTTGCAGCAACCCATGAGGTTTTGGGGTACTGCTCGGGCTTCCAATATGTTCCATCAGCATTAAGTTTCCTCTCAAAGGCAATACCCTCTTTCCTAGGGTTTCTGTTGAGGATCTGCTTTTTGAGCACATCACAAAGAATCTGATGCCCTTTGAGGCTTTTGTACATGCCTGTCGTGTACAGTTCCTTTAGCCCTGCATCATTAGTGATACTAGCAATGTCCTCAGATGAGGAATTAGTGATAGCTGAGGCAGGTGAAGAATTTGTAACAGTTGAAGCATTTGAACATTCAGGTGAAGAATTAGCAGATTCACGTTCAATGCACTTTAAGCATGGAGGAACAAATTCTTCCTGAGAAGTGCTGATTTGTTGAGCAAGTAATGAATCACGCTCCTTCTGAAGATCTTCATAACTCACTCTTAGCTTCTCAAGATCTTGCTTTCTTTGAAGAAATTCATAAGAAAGTTTCTCATGATCAGATAAGAGAGTGTTATGATGACTTTGAAGGTTATCAAACCTAGACTGAAGTCTCTGAAGATTTTCAGTCAGGGCTTTAGTGCGATCCATTTCTTCACCCAACATATCATCACTTTTGTCTAGCATGTTTTGAACCTTTTCCAAGGCATGTTGTTGTTTGGTGGCAATGCAAACAAGTTTGGTATAGCTAGGTTCAATATCATCATCAGATTCATCATCATTAGATTCACAGTTACTAAATTCAGATGAGGAACATTCGGTTACCTCGACACCCTTTGCCATGAGACATGATGCAGAAGATGATGATTCTGGTTCGAAAGTCATCGTTTTGAGAGATTCCTTGAAGTCCTCAAACCAAGGATCATGACGGGTTTGATGACCTTCATAGACGTCGGAGATTCGGTCCCAGATAAGCTTTGCATTGCAAAGATGCATAATGTGCCTGAATTGATCTCTGGATAGGCAGGAACAGATGATATCCTTCGCCATGAAGCAAGTCGAGTGTATTTGCGAATATCATTTGCGTTCGCCGACTTGCATAGATCAGTAAGACCAATCTCAGTGACGGTCCATAGCTTGCTGTCCCTTGCCATGAGGCGCTTCCTCATCATGGCCTTCCACTTGGGATAATCATGACCGTCAAAGATAGGGCATGTCACTTTCTTCATACCTGCGGTCGACATTACTAAAACTCCAGGCGGTTAAACCAAAATCACACAGAACAAGGGAGTACCTTGCTCTGATACCAATTGAAAGTGCGTTATGTCGACTAGAGGGGGGGTGAATAGGCGATTTTTATGAATTCCTCACTGAGGAATTTGCCGGTGAGGAAATTCCTTAGCGAAGAACTATTAGCAGCGGAATAAGTACTCAGAAGTAAGCATAACAGAATACAAGCATGGTCATCATGATGAAATGAAGACTAGCATAGAGTACAGAAAGCGTAATCACAGGATAACACAAGATGAAGACAAACAGACTGAAGAAATTGAACTGAGGAAATTGAGAAAGTCTTCAGTCAAAGTCTTCAAACACAGATATGAACAAACACTCAACACAGTAATGAGGAAATAAAAGGGTTGAGGAAATAGAACCAGTAGGTTGGTGAAGACAATGATTTGGTAGACCAGTTCCAACTGCTGTCTCGGTTGTACGTCTGGTTGGAGCGGCTGAGTATTTAAACTCGAGCACACACAGTCCCGGATACCCAGTCGCTGAGCACGCAGCTCAGGACACCCAGTCCTCACCGTATTCTCCTTGAACTAAGGTCATGCAGACCTCGTCCAATCACTCGTGGTAAGTCTTCAGGCGACTTCCAAACCTTCACAGACTTGGTCACTCGGCGATCCACAATTCCTCTTGGATGCTCTAGACCTTGACGCCTAACCGTCTGGAAGAAGCACAATCTTCAAAGGTAACAAGCATCGGATCCATGCAGGATCAATTTCTTCAGTGATGCTCAATCACTTTGGGTTTGTAGGGGTTTGGTTTTGGGTTTTCCTCACTCGATGATTTTCGCTCAAAGTTCTCGGAGGATGGGTTGCTCTCAAATGACAGGTGTCAAGTTCTCTCGGAGCAGCCAACCAGCTAGTGGTTGTAGGGGGCGGCTATTTATAGCCTAGGGAGCAGCCCGACATGATAAGACATAAATGCCCCTCAATGATATGACCGTTAGGTGGATAAGATATTTTGGGACAGCTGGTGCGCAGCACAGCAACAGTCGGAAATTTGACTCTCAAATTCCTCAAGGCTATCATGTTCCTCACTGTGTAGGTAATTCGTACTGACAAATTCGTAACTCCTCAGTCAGAACAAATTCATCAGTGACCAGAAGAACTTCGTCTCTATCACTGAAGAAAGTGACTGAACTGTATGAGATTTCCAAAGGCTTCACTCGAAGGGATTGGTAGGTGTAGGATTTTGAGTTGAGCATCACATGGAAATGTTTCCTTAGTATTTCCTCGACCCCCTTTAACAGTATGGTGTTTCCTATGACTCAAGAAAGAGAAAATGAAACTATGAAAACAATAGTCTTCACACTTCATGTTCCACAAATGAATACCAAGTCTTTAAGGTCACACCAATTTCTTCACTTTCAAAGTCTTCAGAAAGTCTTCAGAATATCAAAGTCTTCAGTTGAAGAACTTCATTTTTAGGGGTCGACTTTCTCTGTAAATATCAAACTCCTCATAGACTTATAGACCTGTGTACACTTACAAACATATTAGTCCCTTAACCTATAAGTCTTCAATACACCAAAATCACTAAGGGGCACTAGATGCACTTACAGTGTCTGACCTTGTGGTGATTCCTCGACTCCTTGGCTTGTGCGATGGCACCAGAATTATCACAATAAAGGTCCAGTGGTTTCATCGAGGCTGGGAAAATACCAAGATCATCCAGAAAATGCCGGATCCAAACACCTTCCTTTGCAACTTCACAAGCCGCAATGTATTTAGCTTCTGTGGTAGAATCGGCCACCGTATCCTGCTTGGAACTCATCCAGTGCACTGCTCCTCCATTCAGGACGTACACGAATCCAGACTATGATCGACAATCATCTTTGTCGGTTTGGAAACTAGCATCGGCGTAACCCCTTACGACGAGCTCTTCCTCACCTCCATAAACTAGGAACATCTCTTTAGTCCTTTTCAGGTACTTCAAAATAGTCTTTACCGCTGCCCAGTGACTCTCACCTGGGTTTGCCTGGTATCTACTTGTTAGGCTTATTGCAAAAGCAACATCAGGCCTTGCACATATCATGGCATACATGATGGATCCGATTGCCGAGGCATGCGGATTCCTACTCATCCTACTTCGCTCATCAGATGTCGAAGGACTCTGAGTCTCGCTTAACCTTATACCATGTGAGAGCGGCAAGAACCCATTCTTCGCCTCACTCATGTTGAACCGCTTCAACACTTTATCTATGTACGTGCTCTGGCTTAAGCCAAGCAGCCTCCTCGATCTATCTCTATAGATCTTAATGCCTAAAATATACACTGCCTCACCAAGGTCTTTCATCGAAAACTTGCTATTCAATGATTCCTTGACCGAGTTTAGCATCGAAACATTGTTCCCGATCAACAATATGTCATCCACATACAAGATCAAAAACACTATTGAGCTCCCACTTAACTTCTTGTATAAACAAGAGTCCTCTTCGCTTTTGATGAAACCGAGACTAGTGACGGCCTCATTAAAACGAATGTTCCAACTTCGAGATGCTTGCTTCAACCCATAAATGGATCTCTTGAGCTTGCATACCTTACTAGTGCTAGTCGGATCGACAAAACCCTCGGGCTGTATCATATACACGTCCTTGGTTAAATTTCCATGAAGGAAAGCCGTTTTGACATCCATCTGCCATATCTCGTAATCGAAATATGCAGCTATAGCTAGTATGATCCTCACCGATTTTAGCATCGCTACCGGCGAGTAAGTCTCATCGTAGTCAATTCCTTGAACTTGTCCATAACCTTTAGCGACAAGCCGAGCTTTGTGGATCTGAACATTTCCATCCACGTTGGTTTTCTTCTTAAAGACCCATTTGCAACCAATGGCTTTTACGCCAGGCGGTGGATCAACCAAGTCCCAGACTTGATTCTCATCCATGGACTTTAACTCGGATCTCATGGCCTCCAGCCATGCCTCGGAATCTGGGCTCACCATCGCTTCCGCATATGTGGCCGGCTTGTCGCTTTCTAGCAACAATACATCTCGCACTCTGTGCAATCTTTCCGACCTCCGTGGTTCCGGTGCCGCTTCCATTACAGGTTCCCTGACTGACTCCGGTATGATCTCATCACCAGCCAAGCCATCCCCGAGTGGTCCTCGAATTTCTTTGAGTCGGACCGTCCTCCCACTGGCCTCCCGACTGAGAAACTCTTTCTCAAGGAAAACCCCGTTTCGAGCAACAAACACTTTGTTCTCTTCCCGGTTGTAGAAGCTATATCCCAAGGTTTCCCTCGGATATCCCACGAATATGCATTTATCTGACTTGGGTGTAAGCTTGTCTGACATAAGTCGCTTGACAAATGCTTCACAACCCCAAATCTTTAGAAAAGACAAACTGGGACTCTTCCCAATCCACATCTCATGTGGTGTCTTGTCTACGAATTTTGATGGTACCCTATTAAGTGTGAAAGCTGCAGTTTCTAGAGCGTATCCCCAGAATGACAAGGGTAAATCCGATTTGCTCATCATTGACCGAACCATGTCCAACAAGGTCCTATTCCTCTGTTCTGACACACCGTTTCTCTGTGGCGTACCCGGAGGTGTGAGCTGAGGTACTATACCTCGACTTTTTAGATGATCATCAAACTCCTGGATCATGTACTCACCTCCATGATCAGATCGCAAAAGCTTTATAGTCTTGCCGAGCCGATTCTCAACCTCATTCTGAAACTCTTTGAACTTTTCAAAAGTTTCCGACTTGTGCCTCATCAAATAGATATATCCATATCTACTCAAGTCGTCGGTGAAAGTCATGAAGTACTGATAGCCGCCTCTGGCAATTGTGCTCATTGGACCACACACATCACTATGTATAAGTTCCAACAACTCGGATGCCCTCTCGCAACTCTTTGCGAAAGGAGACTTAGTCATCTTGCCGAGCAAGCATGATTCACATATCTCGAATGACCCAAAGTCGGACGAAGTTAGGAGCCCATCATCATGGAGCTTCTTCATGTGTTTCAGACTAATTGTCCAAGCCGGCAATGCCAGAAGTATGTCGGATTTATCTCATTAGGCTTATGCCTCTTGACATTCACGTTATAGACCGGTTCTTGTTCTAGATTCAATATAAATAGCCCATCAACAATGGGTGCATAGCCGTGGAACATACCATTCAAAAATATCGAACAACCATTGTCCTTTAAATTGAATTCATAACCTTAACTCATCAAACATGAGGCAAAAATAATGTTCCGACTAAGTAAAGGAATGTAATAATAGTTATTCAATTCCATAATGAATCCGGAAGGAAGCTGGAGCTGCATCGTGCCGACCTCCAACGTAGCAACTCTTGCTTTGTTGCCGACCCTAATGTCAATCTCCCCTTGTGCCACATGCCTAGTTCTTACCAGCCCCTGCATCGAGTTGCAAATATGAACAACCGATCCGGTATAAAATACCCAAGAGCTACTAGGTATGTCAGCAAGGTAAATCACTACAAAAAAATACACTTCTGTGATGATACGTGTTTGTCACAGTATGTCGCGTTTTTTGTCATGCATGTACATCCATGACAAATTTATGATAGGATCAAGATAGTCATACCTGTGCTATCGTAGAAGTGTTCCATGACATTACCAAAATTATCATCATGGAAGTGTCCACTTCCATGACGATAAATCACGCGTCACAGAAGTGCTTTCGTCAAGGGTGACCAACATGTGGTATCCACCGTAACGGAACGCTGTTAAGCTATCGGGTCGGGTTTCGGATCCGATAACCCGTTAATAGCCCCGACCAATGGGTATTTTCCACGTGTAAAATCATCATTGGCTGGAGGAAACACGTGTCGGCTCACCGTTGGGACAGATGTCATCCACTCATTGGACACGAGGCGCCTTTGATACATCGACACGTGGCACGGCCCAACAGAGGCCCATTCCTGTGAAAAGGCCGGCCCGTTTGACTTGGTCAAAAGGTGGCGGGCCGGCCCATGGAAAGCCTGTTAACGGCCTGTTCGCATATAGCCCATTTACAACCCGCTAACCCAAGGCCCGTTACACCCTATCCGAATTAGGCCCAGTAGCGTCATCTGGGCCATCCAATATGATTCCAGTCCGTTTTCACTTCTGGCCCATGTATGGCCCATGATGTCTTTCGGCCCATATGAGGCCCTATGTAACTCTTGGCCTATTAACGGCCCGTGGTGAAACTGTCCCGCAATGAACAGTGTATCACTTTACACCCATTAACGGCCCGTGGTGAAACTGGCCCGTAATGAATAGTATATCACTTTAAACCCATTAAGGGACCGTTATTCAGTTGGGCCGTTTCCAGCAAATGTTATCTTTCGGCCTTCTCAGAGCCCATTTATTCTTGGGCTCATTACCAGCATTTGTTTACTTACGTCCCGTTACTGTCATTTTCTGCTTGTGGGCCGAATTCAGCCCGTGGTTACATCGGCCCGTTTGTGGTCTGTTAATACGTTGGGCCTTTTCATAGCGTCATCAAATACAATCTATTAATGATGGCCCGTTATGGTCATACGGGCCGTATAAGGCCCATTGATGATATGACCCGTAGAAGGCCCATTGTTTCTACGGCCCGTAGAAGGCCCATTGTTTCTACGGCCCGTAGAGGGCCCATTGTTTCTACGGCCCGTAGAAGGCCCACTGTTTCTATGGCCCGTAGGAGGCCCAGTGTCACTACAGTAAATATTAGCCCATGGTTATTGTGGCCTAGTTTTAAAAAGAACTGCGCTGACTACAAGCAAACAAATAAACAAGACAACAAGGAAATAAATAAGCAAGCAACTTATGCTAGGCTATCATGGCTGTTACACATATTACATCCACTGGGCATCAAAGTTCGCCACTAGTGCAAATATAGGGAACAAAGCAGCATATCATATACACTGGTTGTCAAAGTTGGCGACCAGCGCAAATAAACGCCGCAGCAAAACAAATCCAGAACTGAAACCACTTCAGAAAATCTCCAGAAACAATATCCTGGGTACCCATAATGCTGGCAAGATGCTTAGGAAGCTTATTAACTTTCTCTTGTTTGGCGCTTAAATCCTCCAGCGCTTGCTGTTGCACCAGAAAATATGCATCTGAATTCTGCAGGGACTTCCTCAGTCCTTCAGCTTCCTGTCGCAGCACATCTGATCGATGTCATTCAACTTGAAGTTGAGACTCAAGAAGATGAACTGATTCAGACAGGGAGTTCGAAGAGCTTGTGCCAGCAGTAGTGGCCAGTAACTCGAACACTACATCAAGACAGGACTTTTGGGTTCCCTCACTATCGTCAAGATAGTTTTTATCAGCTTTCTTGGAGACCAATAGGGATGTCTCACTATCTTGAACCTTATCTGCATTACTTCCTTTACCATTGGATAACGTGGTACTATTCTCCAATATTTTGTCCGCATTCTAAAAGAGAAACAAGCAGACACATCACATGTTTACCATGTTGTATATGAAACTCATTTTGGTAAATGTGTTAGTAGTAAAGTGGACAGGATAACAACATGAAACAAACATATATCTATGCACCATGGTCACTTTATGGTCTATATCATTCTAGTTTTTGTTGCCAAATCAAGATGAAACACAGTTCAAATAATATTTGTTCAAGACAAAGCAGAATAGACAGAATATAAGTGTGGGTAACTATAGAGCAATAACAACACTTGTAATGTGCATGACATGAGAACATAACTGTTTATTCAATTGAAACTGAAATCAACATAGAGCAGGTTACAACAGCAAACCAGTTAAAGAAACAGGTTTAAAACATACCTGTTGCGCCATTGGAGTTTCAATTCCATCCTTCAAATTTGAAAATAGTTGGTATGAGTAAATACAGTAATGCAAGAGCAAAGGAGTATGAACCATAGCTACAGAACCTGACCTGAGAACAAATCTTCTTCTCCTTTAAGCGTTGAGTTGGGATTCGGAGTGGTGGTCCTCGTGCTTTGGGCACTGCAGTTCCCTTACTAACCGCTCGTGTTTGGGTGCTCTGTGGTGGAGATGGTGCTGTGTCAACTGGAACTGGGTTACTATCTGCCGGGGTTGGGGTTAGAAGGAGTGTAGCTGGTTCTCTGTCCAACTGGGTAGGGGTACAATCTGCGAGAGTCTGGGTTATGTGTGGTGGATCTGGTCCTTGGGCAAGTACAACCATGGTTCTATCTACATCAACCGGTAGCACTATCTTTTCTGAAGACCGTGTTGTTACTCCCTTAGATACTGCCATCACGCTCTCCAATTCAAATGGCTGATAAACAAGAAAAGTAATTGAAAGTATAGACATTGTATGATAGACAGGTGTAATGGATAGTGGGGAATAAAAGAGGGCATGAAATGATTCATATTTATGTTGTCTAACCAAACAAGATAACATGACACAATTTCACATATATGATGGCTAACTAAACAGGATAGCATGACACAATTTCTCATTATGATGGCTAACTAAAAAATATGGAAAGACATAGTTCAAAATATCAGACTATGTAAACATGATGACATGACATAACTATATAATGTGTTTATTAAATAGGTTGGCATGCCATAATTCACATACATTCATGGATAGAATGCCATAATTCTAAATATGATGACTGTAAACACTAAACAGGATGAGATGATATAACTATATGATGTCTTTATTAAATGGGTTGCCATGCCATAATTCAGATAGATGATGTGTACATACTATGTAAGCATGATGGCATGATATAATTCAAATATATGATTTATATAGTAAGCAAGTAAGCAGATGGCAATCTATATATGATGTAAAAACTAAGCAATGAAAGACAACATGCATGACATGGGTAATATAACCCTGCCAAATTTGAGCATAGACCTCAGGGGGAAATAGGACTGGTCATCAGTCTCTAAATCCTCCTCTGAGGAGCTCTCTGTAGCCAGTAAGATGTCTGCTTTAGCAGGTAGTATTGTCTGCTCTGAATACCTTGTTTTCACTCCAGATACTTCCATCACCGCTTCAAATGGCTGATGCACAGGAAGAGTAGTTGAATATACAAACGTTGTCGACAAATGGATCACGTAATACAAAAAAATGATAGCATGATATAATTCACATACATGATGATTGGCTAAACAGCATGTCATTGCATAATTCACATATATAATGCCTTTGCAACAAGATAGCATTGTATAATTCACATATATAATGTCTTGCAACAAGATGGCAATGCATAATTCACATATATGGTAATTAGACACTGAACATGTGGCATTCACACAAAGCATGTCTAAACTAATCAAATGGCACAGCAATGCGAGAAGCCATACGCACGATATGAGCAACATAACCCTACCAAGTTAGAGCATACACCTCGGGGGGGGGGAATAGGACTGGTCTCTGTCGCTGAATCCTCCTCTGAGGAGCTATCCATAACCAGCGAGATATGCGCTTCGTCAGATAGCATAGTCTGCTCAGAAGACCTTGTTTTCACTCTAGAATTTGCCATGACCGTGTCAAATGGCTGATGCACACGAAGAGCAGTTGAATGTACTAACATTGTTGACAAATGTAATATGTAATGAAAAAAAGGATGGCCTGATATAATTTACATATAAGATGACTGGCTAAGCAGGATGGCATTGCAAAATTCACATATATGATGCCTGGCTAAACAAGGTGGCGTTGCATAATTCACATAAACGATGAATAAACTAAACAGATGACATTTGCACAAAGGATGTCTAAACTAAGCAGATGACATATTTGATGTATAAGTAAGCAATGCAAGACATCATATGCATGATATAACCAACATCAGCATGCCAAGTTAGAGCGAAGACCTCAGGGAGTAAATAGGAGTTATCTTCTCCTTATGAATCCCCCTCAGAACAGATATCTTCCTCTCGATTACAATCCGAAATGCGTGGAGGGGGGCTGCCTTTGCGCCTACCATGGAGCGACGTCTGCATGAAATTATATTGCCACACAAGGCTCGTCTCTTTTGCTCTACATGTTCAGTTCCATTGTTTACAATAACTGTCATGCATAGGAATAAAACATAGTGAGATTATGTAAGGAGTGCATGCAGAAATCCAGAGTGATGGTAGCAACCTGTGGATAGACCCAAAACCAATAATAGCAGGCAGATAATGGCTTCAGTTAATAAATATAGATAATGGCTTCTTTACTGTTTGTTTCCCACCCAACATGAAACTCATAGTAGACACCGGAGATTAACTAGATAGTAGATAGATATTATTGATAGCGGCCCCGATATGTACCCCACAACCATTTAAAAACTCAAGTTTGACCATTAGTTTGGAGCTGACTCAGAGTCTAATCAGTGAACATGACGATAAATTAGCATGTAATATTAAGCGATGCATAACATAAGCAGACACAAAAGAGTGCGACCTCTCTTGCGGACCCGTGTAGTCCTCGAGGTCATCTGCTCGGTTGATGATGGTAATGCAGTTTTCATGGCTGCCAACGGCGGGGAAGAAGATCTGAGGCGGCGAAAGCAGCTGAGCTGGGGTGGACGACGGCGCAGCAGGAGTGGGACAAACCACACAAGGTTTTCTTTGACAACTATCTGTAAGAGAAGTAATTCTGTAAGGGCTCGTTTGAATTGGAGGATTCCAACAATGCAGGGATATGAAATAGACAGGAATAGGATAGGAATGCACGTGCAAAACAGAGAATTTAAAAACACAGGATTTCCGCCAATCTGGGTGTTTGATTCACAAAAATTGGAAGATCACAGGATGCAAAGAAGCATGGTGAGATTAAGTCAAACCACAAGAAAATGTACGGTTATAATGCTATTATGCTACTATCTCTTAGTCTTGTGCTTCATGAATAGGAATTTGAAAAGGAGGACAAGTGAAAATTAAAATTCCTACGTTTTTTCTTTCAAGGAGACACTAAAGGAACAAATCCGTGTGCTCAGTGGACAATATATATAACATGTAGAGTAAAAAAGAGATGCAACAAGTGTACAACCTCTTTGGCGAAGCCATGTCGATCTCAGCGTGATTGGGTTGGCCGGTGAGGATGCTCCGGCTGACTTTGCTCTCGGAGGAGGGGAAGAAGACATTAGGCGTCTAGAGATGGAGCCCGAGGTACTGCTCCACTGTGATGGAGGGTTTCATCGTTGGAGCAGCTCCGGTGAGTTGTACGACGCCGAGGCTGAAGCAGGACAAGAGAGACAACGAACAACGTTAACCTGACTGGAATTCTAATAGCATCTCCAATACATGACGTAAAATACATAACCACAAAGTGCTAGATGTAAAATACATCAGCCGCTCATCTCCGAACTTAACTGTCGAAACTGAACTTAACTGTCGAAACTGAACCTAACTGTCGAAACTGAATTTTGCTGTCGAAACTGAATTTTTCTGTCGAAACTGGACGCACTAGCAAGGTGAGGCTACACGTCGGTCGACTGACTTTTTCATCTCTGGTCAGTCGATTTTGCAGCCGTTGGATACAAAATGAAGGGCCTGCAGTTCATCTTCAACCTCCACCCCCCTGAGCCGCCAGCCACCACCGGCCAAACAGCAGCCCCCCGCCGCCCGCGGCCGGTGGTGCGCCGCCCCGCCCGCCCCGAAAACACTCCCCACCGCCGGTCAGCCGCCGCCCCGGCCATCCCTCTAGGCCCCCCC